>NW_008595354.1:0-37488 GCF_000691845.1 Merops nubicus | reverse complement strand
GCAATAAACATTTGCTTACTAAACAATTACTGAAGCTGAGGTGACAACAAACCCAGACAAGTCCTAAGATCCTGCAATGTCAACACAAGGTACTACGAATGGAGCAAAAATCATATTCATTGGGCTAACAAACGAATGGTGGAAGGGCAGGCAGTAATGCATAGAGACTTTAGTAAAAAAACTATAATCTGGGCATCATATCAGGATAGGAAATTGACTGTGTAATGGAAATCACAGAAAAACATGGTTCCATCAAAAAAATTTTAATCATACTGCACAATCCATGTAAGCTGACAAAACAAGTGAACATTTCAACTAATGAATAGGTGACCAAACACACAAAAAGATAAAGTGTCATTGCAGTAGGGGTAAAATGCAATTGTCTTCCAAAACTCTGAAAAAAAATTGAAACAGTTCACCTAGAAACTGGAAATAAATTAAAAAAAAAAAAAAAAAAAGGTTTCCCTTCCTCAATATCTTCTGATTGCTGTTTAATCTCAAAACCTGATAATTATCCTTAAAATATGTTATAACACCTAAAAGAAAATGAGATTATTAAGACAGAATATTCACCTAGTAAATTTAAATTACTTCCTTCTAATCATTCTACTTTCAATATAAATGCACTTTTGTCTTTTTTTTTTTTGTTCGGGCAAACCCTGTATTTCTAGACAAGATTTTTCCCTCTTCTGATCTTTCAAATCTGTGATTTATCTCAGTGACTGACTGAAATTAGGCAGATAGTATGATACTCATTATTTAATATATTGTCATTACATTTCATAATCCTTTGTAATACATCAATAACAGAAGCAATGAAAAAAAAACCTGCTGCTAGACTCATCTAATGTCTTCACTTAGATTCACTACGAAGACTTCTCCCTGCATCCTCAGAGGCTCTTGCCTCTGGAAAGGAGCTTAGACCATTTCCAGACTGTGCTCCACTAAACTTACCCAAGAATATGCTCCAGTTTTTAAACTATGTGTTTTGAGAGGCATGGCAGAGACATTTCATTGCTTCAGGTAGTTTTCCTTGGTGTAGAGAAGCGTCAATATAATCAATTAAGCATTCAAAAAAGAGGCATTTGCATGACTTAAAATTATATCCAGAGGCCTGTTGGGTTTGGTTTTTTTTGTTTTTTTTTCCTGTTTTCTTGAGAAAAGTCAGTGATGAAAACAAATTGTATTGTCCTTGACGTACATAGTGCGGTGCTTAAATGCAGTGAAAGTTCAAGAATTTTTTATACTATAAAATGGTAACAAAAAACTATGCATGTAATACATGTAATGGAGGTACTGTGTCATGTAATTATTATGTCTAATAATACATTCATTCCATAAACACACAGGTATTTTAAACTTCCTAGTTAAAACTTCCTACTTCCCAGTTCAAGTTATTTGTCATCTTAGACTAGAAAGACACAAATTTCTTAATGGAACAGAACCAAGTTACTACTGCTGTATAAACAATACCATTCTTTAATTCTCTGAGGTTAGTGATTCTCACCATTTTTATACTGTTAGAAAAATCCTGGCACAGTCTCATCTGAACAGAATATAATATAATTAAAATTATAAGACAGAACAATTAAAATATAAATTATACTTGATTTTGCAGTAAAGGTAGAAGCCTATACATTTAGTCACATAACTGTGCTGTGAACTTTGATGTAAAACAAAATATTTCATCTCTAGCTGCTGCAGCTGTCCTTTTCTAGAATGGAAATAAAAAAAAAGTCCTTCTACCTTAAACCTTTGTCTTACTTCTCTCTGTTTAATGCATCAGGGAATAACATCAAAGATATCTTCTCAGTAATAATAATGCCTCTTGAAATTCTCTAACAGCTCTAAAATAAGAGGTATAGCTAGCTGTAAACAGTATCTCTTTACTTTAGCGAAAGTATAATCTAACCTTCATTAGGAAAGTAATGGTTACTAAAGTGGTTACTGAAAGATCTATCCTTTAAGTTCATAGGACAGAAAGCGCAGGAAATTGAAGTATCTAGAGTGAGTTAACAGTTTGGATCCTGAAGTGGAATCCAGATCCAGAAGGAGGTGCTGAAGCTTCTTAAGGAGGGCTGGAGAAAACTACTCATCTCAGAATGGGAGAGAATGAAGGACTATATTCAACCTGGAATTCTTCTCTAGTAAAAGAAAATGTTAAGCATGGGAGTGCCTTGTCCTCCAAGATTTCTTTCTTTCTTTTTGCAGGAAAGTGCATTTATCTGTTCAAGATCAATAGGCTTGTACTTTTCCCTCACAGTAGCTGCCAAATGTTAAAAAGGGCTCACTGAATTCACTTCATGGGTCTTAGAGGGCCTTTGAATCAAGATCCATGGCAACATACAGCAGCATGGAAAAGTATCTTTTATGTTGGAGTCCTTTTCATTTTCTCTTTAAAGTTCTTAATGCATTTTGGCTAACAATAACAAATTCACCCCACAATTCATCTCATGTATTTGATGTCATTTCACTGCTAACTACAAATGAATGTGAACGAGAGTGCTTGGTCCCTGGCCTGACGGATCAGAGCTTTGTGCTTCAAGAAGTTTCTGCAGGGCAGTTTATTTCATCAACCAGCATTTACAGTGTTAAATATCGGGAACCTGCTCAGAGAACAGCTTTTGGATCATGTCCTGACAGTATATTCAGTACTAACACTGGAGATTTCAAGCTAATAATTTTAGAAAACAGAAGGGCTTGAAGAAATACAAAAGCCTATTAAGTTACCTGCAGGTAGCAATACACTAAAAAAAAAAAAAAAAAAAAAAAAAAAAACCTCACCACTTCTGCTGAGATTTAAACTTGAATTCTAGTTAGAAAAAAAAAAAAAAAATGATCCCAAGTATGACAAAGGCAATGCCAGTATATTTATGTAAATGTTACTCAGCAGCTTTTAGGTATTTGAGGACAGGTTCCAAGACTTGAATTTCTTAAAGAAGCTTTTGTTTGCTTTGTGAGCAGATACCTATTTGCAAGAGTGCATCCCAACCGCCTACAGGAATTCAGGCAACCACACATTAGACGTTTCACTATGCCATGCTGCCACTTAGAACAGGCAAGCAATGTCAGCACAGTTTTTCAGGATATTATTTTTTGTGCTTAGGAAATGTTTGAAGTTTGACACCATTACATCCTTTCCCTTTAGTTACTCACATAAGAGAATGCATATTATTTTACGAACAGCATGAAGAGCTTTCTTCGGTTTGATTATTGTAATTATACTGCACTGGTACTTACTGGTATCTGCAGCAATTGGCACTAAAACCTACCCTTTTGTTACTCTCACAGATGCTTTTTTCTTGGATGGTGAAAGACAAATATAACTTGAACCATAAGTGATCAGTCCAGACTTTTCAAATTGGTACAGAATATAATCCACCATTTCTAGAGGTTTCATGCAGTCCTAATCTGAATTACAGTAGGTTCTATCAGATTTTCCCTTAACATAAGGTAACAAACTTCTACTCCAAGAAACATAGAAAATATACAGTAAAATCTGAATGTAATAATTGACATTATTGCACCATTGTACAATAGCAGTTACTGAAAAATATTCTAGGGTCTGTTTAAAGACAAGGACCCAGAATCGCTGTTATGTGGATGTTACCGGAGCTCACGCATTCTGGTGACCTCAACAGCTGTAGACTGTGTCGTGATTTGATAGAATATCAGTGGCACAAAGCAGCTTAAGCATATGGGCGTACAGAGTGCAAATCTCTATATGTGAATCCAACAAAAACAGCTTCATAAATTATGTCTCTGTTCAGTATCACTGTTTCTGGATACCTTCAGTTAGGAGCTGAAACGCTACACACTACAGACAATGTCAGAAATGTCACTGAGCCCCTTTAGCCCGAATTTTACTTCAGGAATTCAATTACCTTTCCTTGAAAGAATGTCCTCCATGATCAGGAACCATCAAGCCTCAGTATTTATAGAATAATAGAACCATTTTGGTTAGACGAGATCTTCAAAATGATCAAGTCCAACTATTAACCCAGCACTGTCAGGTCACCACTAAAGTATGTCCCTAAGTGCCACATCTACACATCTTTTCAATACATTCAGGGATGATGACTCCACCATTTCCCTAGGCAGCCTGTACCACAGTTTCACAACCTTTTCAGTGAAGAAGTTTTTTGAAGCATCCAGTCTAAACCTCCCCTGGCACAACTAGAGGCCATTTTCTTTTGTCCTGTCACTTGTTACTAGGAAGAAGAAAATTATACCCACCCCTCTACAACCTCTTTCCAGGCAGTTGCAGAATATGATAAGGCCTCCCCTGAACCTCCTTTTCTCCAGGCTAAATCTTCCCAGTTCCCTCAGCCACTCCTCATAAGTCTCATTCGCTAGGCCCTTCACCAGCTTTGGTGTCCTTTTTTGGATACACTCCAGCACTTTAATATCCCTCTTATAGTGAGGTGCCCCAAAGTGAACACAGTATCTAAGGTGCAGCCTCACCAGTGCTGAGTAGAGGTGGAAAATCCCTAGTCATACTGACCAAGTTATTTCTGATACAAGCCAGGATGCTGTTGGCTGCCTTAGACACCTGCCCACACTGCTGGCTCAGGTTCAACATCCAGCTGTCAATCAACACCCCCAGGTTCTTTTCCACCAAGCAGCTTTCCAGTCACTCTTCCCCAGGCCTTTAGCATTGCCTGGGGTGGTTGCGATCCAAGTGCAGGACCTGGCATTTGGCCTTGTGGAACCTCACACCATTGGCTTTGGCCCATCAATCCAGCCTGCCCACATTCCTCTGTAGAACCCCCCCTACCATCAAGCAGCTCAATACACCCACCTAACCTGGTGTCATCTGCAAACTTGCTGAGGGTGCCCTCAATCCCTTCATCCAGATCACTGAAAAAGATATTAAATGGAACAGGCTCCAGTAGAGAGCCCTGGGGAAATCTGCTTATGACTGGCTGCCAACTGGATTTAACTCCATGTACCACCACCCTCTGGGATCAGCCATCCATCCAATTTTTTATCCAGTAAAATGTACACACATCCAAGCCACGAACAGCCAGCTTCTCCATCAGAATGCTGTGGAAAACAGTGTCAAAAGCTTTAATAAAGTCCAGGTAGACAACATCCACAGCCTTTCCCTCATCTGCTTAGTGGGTCATCTTGTCATTGAAAGAGACCAAGTTAGTCAAGGAGGACCTGCCTTTCATAAACTCATGCTGACTGGGCCTGAATTCTTGGTTGTCCTGTGTGTCATGATGGCACTCAGGATGATCTGATCTGTAACATTCCTTTGCACTGAGGTCAGACTGAGATGCCTGTAGTTCCCTTGATCTTCCATCTGGCCCTTCCTGTACATACATGTTATATTTGCTAACCTCCAGCCAACTGGAACCTCTCCGGTTATCCAGGACTGCTGATAAATTATGGAAACCTCCTGACTATAGTTTACACTATACTACTTCTTACTATACTTCTTGCCACTGAAAAGGTCAAAATACACATTTTTGATGGTGATAGGTTTGCTTCAACTACCCTTGACAATGTATGGATTCTAACACTGTTTACCATTTGGCAAATTACACAAAATTTATTAGTCAAAAATACTTGCTGTCGAACAAGGAGGATGTTAAGTGTTTGTGAAATTGAGTTTAGATTTAATGTTTGAGAAGTGCTGTTAATTTGACATGGGAATACAATGATGATTGTTTTCATGGAGTGCAATTAGAGATCTGTTACCATCCAAAATAAACTGAAGTAGCCACTGTAATTAAAATAATTTAATTTAACAGTGAACTCCTGAGTGAAATTTCAGACTGACACACATGGAAAGCATCAAGCTGAAATAAAGTTGTTATTCCTGACAGATGCCTGTGTTTCACAATAGTATCCACAATACAGCTATGGAAACTAACTGATGAAGTCATTGAAGAAGATGTTCAGTATAGGGTGGACATAATAACTCAGATGATATATTTTGATAAGTAGTTTCTTCTCATATATGATATAAGGCAAAGTAGAAGACAGCAGAAAGAGGAAGAAAGCAACGTGCCCACATACTTAAACACAAAATTAATTTAATTATCATAGCAAGAGAATTTAAGTTATGCATTTGGAAAAAGAATTTTAGCAGAGGATAGAAGCAATGGGGTTTATTTCTTAAGGACAACATGCAGTTCTTATGGCTGGATTTTAAGCACAAGTATAAGATACATCTAGTGGGAATGCCCTAAGAATAGGTAATTTTGGTTTTGCAGATAGAAATGATGATACAAGGTTGTATCGAAGCTCCATTTTTCATGAGTTTATACAATGCACAGCACTTACAGTGATCACAAGTCTAAGTTTCCTTTAACAGCACAGCAAAAGCAATATAAGAATAAAGTATTCTAAAGCAAAGTATGTCACGCTCTCCTTACACAATGGCATGTTACTTGCTAGTATACCAAATTGAAAGAGTGCATCAGGAAGTGACACATTCTGCGTCAAAAAGCCTCTTGGTGATGAAATTTGGAGTGTTACTAATCTGTAGAACAGATTAAAAAGGTATTACACATAGGCCGTGCAGCATTGTTAAACCTCTCTGACGCTGCACATTTGAAGACCATTATTTTCAAAAGCTTTCAAATGAAATTAACATTTACCACTTAAGCCTTATCATCTCATTTAACCATGGAAAGTAAGGCACCTAATTTATGACTGCCCTTTAAATTCTTTTCTAAAGACAACAGAGGGAGGTAAATGCTTCTGGGTGACTATCTTAAGATGAGTGTTCAAGCTAGGTTGTTACCATCAGTCTCCACTGACTACCAGGGCAGTCAACAGGGACAGCCAAGACAAAGTACACCAAACAGCTGCAATTCTATGAGCAGAACCCCTCCCAGGGATTGTTCATATTTTTTGATATGAAAACTTAATTGGAATATTTATAAGGTATCTCAGAAGCTAACTGAATTGAAGACAACTTTTAACACATATGAGAAAGTCTTCCTAGGTTTTAAATGGGAGGAATGTTTGAATTTGGAAGCTTAAGGAACCTACTACCAGTCAGGTTTCATTGTTATTGTCCCTTGCTAAGATTTGCTAAAAAAAATATTTACTTAAAGTTACTCTTCCTTGCCCCTTAAAAGGCACCATATGCATAGTGATTCCTGTTCTACTGCACCCTCACATTCAATCAGGCTAAAGAATTTTCCTTTTCAGGTGATTTCAGTTGTTACATAGAAACTTGTTAAATTAAGTGAGAAAATTTCTTTCAGCTGCTCTCAAAACTACTGACAGCTGAGATAGATTAAATGCTAATCCAAAGCTAAAATATTTAATCAATCACAAAGTAGTTTTCTGTGAAGCTGGGAGAAAGCAGGTGAGTACATTCTGTAACTGTAACGTATTTGTGTGTTTTTATAACATCCTTCAATCAAAGAACTTAGAGAACTTCCTAACAACTTTCAGTAAGCTTTTAGAATACAAAAGAAAAGGTGGAGGCAAACAAAAAAAAAAAAAAACCAAAAAAAAAAAACACCACAACACAAACAACCCACAACTTATTTCCTCTTAATGTAGATTTTGTAGCATGCAGTGCATGTTATTGTCTAACTCTGACACATTAGAGAGATTGATAAATAATTATTTATAAACAATTGGTAGAAATGAAATTTGGTTTTAACTGAAACTAGGCAAAAAAAAATTCAGGAAAAAGTAATCTTCTTGGAAGATATTCCACAGACTGCAGCTTGCTAAATAAAATTCAGGTCAATGTCACTGGTGAAAGAACAGCAATTGAATTTCCTAACGAGAAGTTAATAAAAAATGAGATTTCATCAGCCTACATCCTTTTTAAGTTTAGATTTACATATCCAAAATCCACTTATTATTTGAAGCAGCAGACTAGTTTGCCCACTTGCCAGGACAATTTGTTTTCTACATATCTACCTTACTAATCCCCCTTCTCATTAGCCTGGAAATTCCTTCAGTCTACTTGCCACACACCATTCAGCATTCATAGAAAGACCTTCTCTGGTAAGATAAGAACATTCACCAAAACCCAGGCTTGAGATGAAAAGCAAAAAGCTTAACTTACATTCCTGGAAATACACAAAATTTTATATTTGTCAAGATCACTGTTAATTTCATTTGTTATGGTGGTGATATTTCCCTTCCATATAATCATTTTCTGGTTAGGAAATCTATTCAGAAGAAAGTAATTTGGGTAGTTCTTATTGGAAGAATACCCAAAAGACACAGCTCAAATGGAAGCTGACTTAGGCTTACCATTAATTATTGTCCAGTCTTATTTAGTTAGTTATTTTTTCAGAGGGATAAAAGATAAGCTAAGCAACCTAGTCACCTGAACCAGACCAATAGTCTACAAATTAATGAAAATTTCATTAATTTGTAGACTATTGTACAAAAACCAAGAAGCCATATAATCATGCCTTTTAAATTCTCAGAAGAAAGTTAAGTATACTGAATCCCAAATGCTTGGAGGCATTTGACATAGTATCTGTTCCCTATATTCTCAATGGATATAACAAACACATTTTAAGTAAATGGCTCTATAAAATGACCCAGTCTATGTTTTCTCTACTGTAACTCGATAGGAAAAAAAAAACTAAATTAATCTGAGAGTCCCCTTCAGAATTCGTCAAGTATCAATCGCTTTCTTGCTCCCATTTTAGCACAGTCATGACAGTACATGTCCAGTTTTGATTAACACATTCATCCAAATAACAGCAGTATGATTTTTTTTTCTAGGGTATGGTGAAAATATAGTCTATTCTTTTCTGTAGTGTTGTTTATCCTGCTTTGACAAAACAGCCAGTTCCAACTTTGTAATCATCCCAAATATGCCAGTTATCTTAATCAGCTAGAAGTCATCCTCATCACACCATTATGGACACTAAAAATTGGGGCCTGTAGGCTCACTGGAAGAAGAGGAGGAAGCATGGGAAATTAGAGAAGAGATGGGATAAAAGAGCTGGCTCATGTATAATTGAGCTTTTGCAGTGCACTTGTCTTGCAGTGGGGAGCTGATGGACAACTGGCTACTGCACTTCAACCCGGACAAGGCCAGACAGAGCTAGGGTTAGAGGCTGAATAAATGGGGCCTGGGCAGAACCTTGCTGAATTTTCATTGTATTGCATCACCACTTTCAACCTCATTAATGTGGTTACACCAATGGGAAAAAATTGCTTGCAACAGTGCTTGACAAGAATCAGTTCCTTAAATTACTGAAAGATTTATTTTTTTCATCTTCATTGCATAGCTCTGGCCACACTTAACATTCTTGATGGTATGTAGTTTTGCTGAAGAGAGCTCCAGAAAAGGATGCACAATCTGCATATGTACTTCCATCAGATCATTGTGTAGTAGTCTGGAAACCCATCTGAATTTTTACTTGTCTTTTTTTGTAATGTGTTGTGCATGGCATGCATTAAATATCTGGCACAGTTTAACAAACAGATGTGGGGTTTAGGTTGCTTACTCTTTCATTATTTGACTCATGTTAGTCAGAATTACTAATCTCTTTGTAATGCATATGTATGCTTAACAAAGGAAGAATACAAAACATTTCTTATAAATGAATATACTTTCATTCTGCATTTTTCACCATTTGTGGAAAAAGGTCAGTTTCATTGGAACCATAGAAAGGAATATCACCAGACTTTTCAATATATTCACATAGGAACTTTAATTTCTATTAGATCTACACAAGAAATAACATACATGAATCAGGAAGAGACCTAGGCAAACACAGCGTTTCCTTCGACTACTTGAAGATCTTGCCCAGAATATTTCTGCATATACATCTCTGCATGTTACATGGGATAATAGAATACAGGTTCTGTTTTGTAGGAAGACTATTTATTGAAACAGATATATTCATAATGTTGCACCTTGGTCTGCAGTGGAAAATTACAGAGGGTGTTTTGTCACTTTGATATCCAAACATAAGGCTCCTCTCTAGGAGCAGAAGCAATCGCAATGCTTCCTGCAGCAACACAGAGAGCACGGGGGATAGCAGAGAGAAGACAAGGCTTGTTTCAGTGCCCTCCTCTCACCTGGCCTCTGGCAGCTGGCCGATCCCCTGTGTAGCTGTATGGGCCAGTGCCCTGGCCAACACTAAAACTAATTAGCAGCTGAGTGTGCTGCTGGGGTGCTCACCCCTGCCTTTAAGGGACCAGAATAAAAACAAGACCATACCTTTTCCTTTCAGGAGAGAAATCACATTCACCTATCTTACTAAAATATCTTACACTGATTTCATCAATGTTTGCAGGGTGCCTTGATATCCCTCAAATGCAGGCTGAAAAGAGCTGTATAATCAACACCACCATCATTACTTGCCTAAGATGAAGACCTAGTATTAAATGTGTGTTAAGTCCTGTTCTTTATGGATAAAATGTGGAACTATATATAGCTTCACCTTCATTTTCCTTTTCTAACACTGCACATATTAGGCAGCAGGCTGAATTTTTTTGCACATGTGCACAGTGCCACCCACTGTTATACAGAAATTTCTCTCTGCTCTGCAGTCTTATGCTGCTTTGTCTGGTGTCTCCATTTCCTTGTCTTTATTTGCTGTACTACTGGTATATGCCACAAAATGGCAATTTATCTCCTGTGAGTGTTCACCTCACTTGAGCTATCAGGCTAGTGCTTGTTCACACGCCTAAACCAGTAATAAATGTTGCAGCTATTGTATTTGTGCACCGTTTCATGAAAAGACTGTAGACATTTTGTGCAAAAGACTTTTCAAATGGCAGTAGCTGTCTGTGTTCTAAATATATTGTCTAATTTTTTTTTTCTTTTCAGAAATCTCAAATACTCTTCATCTCTGCAGAGAAAACTGGGATGATGATGAACATTTCAGATTTGTGTGAAATAATCAGCTCCACTAGGTACAATCCAAAATTTACTGAAGGTAACAGAAGTTTTTAACCTTGAATTTGCCTCTTTCAGATGGAGAAATTGCTACACAGTTATATATCTATTCTTTTCTTCCAAACCTCCTTCTGTGCCAAACGAGCTATTCAGAGCACAAGTCTTAGGACAAGCAGCTGAGGGAACTGGGGCTACTTCTTCTGAAGAAAAGGAGGCTCAGGGGAGACCTTATTGCTCTCCATAACTCCCTGAAAGGAGGTTGTAGAGACATGAGTCCCCATCTCTTCTCACAAGTAGCAAGCGATAGGCTAAGAGGAAATGGCCTCAAGTTGCACTAAGGAAGATTTAGGTGGGATATTAAAAAAAAATTTCTTTACTGAAAAGGTTATCATAACATACTGCCCAATGAAGTGGTTGAATCACTATCCCTGGATGTGTTTAAAAGTGTAGATATGGTGCTTAGGGACATGGTTTAGCAGTGGACTTGGTATAGTTAGGTTAATGGTTGCACTCAATCTTAAAGGTCTTTTCCAACATAAACAATTCCATAATTTAATTCAGAGTTCAGCATGCAGGCACCTTGCCTTGTTATCATATTTCCTCCTTGTCTTTATATATGCAACCATAAAACCTTTATCTTCTGTGTAATGGAAGGGTGAAATTAATTACTATGTTGAGGAATACTGTTGTTTGGTATCACTTATCTTCTTTGGACGGTATCAAACACATCTACCCATCTTAATGGGCCAAACTTTTTTTTCCATCATTTCATCTCCCTCCAGAATAAGTTTTTCAAAAATCAACAACCAACTATATGATTGAAGAAAAACAAAAATGACCCACTCTCCACTAAGTAATTACCTGGGGGTTATCTACATATACACTTAGTTTTCTCATGATTTGATTCTCTCACTACAGTTTGTTATACAGGGAAGTGATTCAGTTAAGGGTCAACCTGCTAAACTGGAGACAAGGCATAAGTGGAAATGAGCAAAGGGAATAAACAACAGGATAATTAATTTTTGTTTTCAAAGTGTCCTTGACACCTAATGTTGTAGAAGCCTGGAAGGAAACCAGTAAGTCTAACAAGACCCTTTCACACGTTATGATTTCACAAAAACTATTACTGTGTGTTGTAACCATATAAATATGTAACCATATTTAACCATAACCATATAAATGTAGCCATCAGAAATGGAGCTACGTTAAAATGTAATCTCAGGTACTCTTGTACTCTTGTGTGAGAATTTTACCCAAAGCCCTCTATAACTGCTAAGAATTAAAATACTGGGAGAACTAAGGCTAAGTTAGGTATGTATAAACCCCATTAGTCTAAGACTTTAGCACCATCAGTGACATAGGCAGGCCTACAATAAGAATGAGGGATTGTAAAGAATTCACATACTGATAAAAAATAATTAGGAAGAAAAGAGTTTGTCTGTGAGTCCTAGGAACAGAGGAATGTAGAGATAAAAAGACAGGACAACACTTGCCCTATTTTAAAAGCACTGGCAGCAAAAAGGAGGGAAATTGGCTGATTTATGCTTGGAGATGTCCACAATTAAAGAAAACATCTCAGGGAGACTGAACACATGAGGCTCTCTGAAGTTTCCTCAACATGCATCATTAATCTCCTAAGTAATGGTAGAGCTATTTTATTGGTTGTGTATTAAGAAAACATGCTATTGTCCATAATTATGGTTTTAATAACAGTAAACTTGGTTATGAGTACCAAAATTCTCGTAAGGAAGGAAAATGGCTTTATTACATTTGCAATTTGAAATTCATCTAGACAGCTGTCTGAAAATGCAGATAAACATTTAATTACATTTTCAGAAATACTCATCACTAAAACCCACTGATCCCCAAACTCCCATTATTGGCACATACTATTTCGCAGATGTTGTCATTCCAGTACATAAATTATATGGGGCAGATAGGCACTGTTTTATAAACTACTGCCCTACTCCTAGTACAAGATTAAAGTCAAACAGATAAATAAATTTGCTGTATCAGCTCATAACAGAGTATCTATTACAGGTAGTAATACCACTGCCTGACCAAGGCAGCATTTGATGCTATGCTGTGACATGCTGAGATAGGTCTAAAAAGTTGCAAAACTAGAAGACAGAATATATGGGATTGCTCAAATATATAATTACGAGACATCACAGACAATTCTGAAGCTACACTTTCAGACACTGTAAATGGAGCAGCTAGGCTGAGAATACAGCCCAGGAAAAGCAATACCATTTCTCACAAGTTCTAAAGAACCTTGTAAGCCATGTGTAACCATGCACTTAAAACTGTTTCAGTATCAAGCCTAGAGAGTAGTAAATGTGATGACAATTTTTAAAAAGAGCTCTGGGAACTTCAGAGAAGTAACTTCCTGGAATTGTACCAGGCAAATTCTTAGAAAGCGTAATAAAGAATAAAATTAAAGAACTGATACATGGATTAAAGTATCTTGAGGAAGAATCAACATCGCTTTGTAAAGGAAACCATACCTTGCCAGTCAACTGGAGAAAAATCTACTTGGTGTGACCTGCTAGCATCCCCAGAAAGCATTCAGTAGGGTTGTACACCAAAGCCAGTTACAGATGAAAAGCTGTCATGAAGTAAGAAGAAAAGTCCTTACATGAACAAAGATCTTCTTTAAAGCTATAAAAGAATAAGTTACGTTTTTTCCGCAGTGGTAGAAAAACAGGATTTCTCAGATACCTCTGTGAAGGTTTGTACTACTCAACATGCTCAAGAATGATCCAGAAGATGGAACAAACAGTGAAGTGATACGGTTTTCTAACGTCACTAGGTTATTGAGGACTCTAACAGGAACAATCCAGTGGGTGCAGTTGGGGAAATAACAGATGGACCTCATGATAGTAAGCAATAATACAGGAAGATCTATATAGATGCAATAAACCAATGCACATAGAGAAAAACACCTTTAACATTTTCCTTGTAGGATTGTGAGTTACCTATCACTACTCCAGAAAAAAGATCCTGGTGTTTTAGCAGTACTTATGAAAACCTGAGCTCAGCAGAGGGGGGGGAAAAAAACCACACTGTTAAAAAGAATGTTAAAAAGTATAAAAATTGAAAACAAAATAGAACAGATTACTATAAATCCAAGGTGCATCTACAGTGTAAATATGTTGTTCTGTTTTGGTCCCTCCCCACTCTTCATAATAGGTAGAGCAGAATTAGAGATGGTTGAAAAGGACAGTGAAGGATGGAGAATGAGATGCTCGACTGCTCCTCTAGGTGCTTTAATCCAAACTCTAGCTTCTTAAAACTCCCAAAGAGTGTTGATTCAGACATTTCAAGGTCTACATATTCATAGGTTTTAACATGTAAAGGAACCTTGACAACCAACACATCTGCTCTCAGTCTGTCCAGAACTGCCTAATGGCAACACACCAAGTAAGCCAACACAGGAAGACTCCTCCTTAGCTCCACCATGAGCTACAGTCGTGCTTCTGCAGACTTTGCACACATGCCAAATGCTATGGGAACTCAAAGGGCATGTGCACCATTCAAGGTCCTCCAACAAATGAGAAGGAAACAGTATAGTTTCCATACATTCTACCAGTGGACTCCACTTCAAACAGGTCATGAAAAGCTAGGAATGTCCACTAGTTATCTCTCAAAGGGATAAGTATGTTTCAGTCCCTCCCAATAAAATTAGTCCATTCTTCCAAATTAAATATAAGATATAATAATTTTAACATACCACCAAATACCTGCTTGAGGCTACCAGCTCAGCACTACAGCTCTTAAGCTTTCCTGTGCATTTCTTTTAAAAGTGGGAGTAAGCCTCTATTTAACCAGAAAATTCTACAGCAATTGCATATGTAACAGCAGGTGGCAGTCACATCAAAACTCATTCAATCATCTTGTGTTCATATTTAATCAGGTTTTACTCATAGAGAATGGAATGGAAAAGTGAGTGAGATGCAAATTCACACAGAATAATCATAGAATCATTTAGGTTGGAAAGGACCTCCAAGATCATCAAGTCCAACCACCGAGCCACCAGGGCTACAAAGTCCTCTGCCAAAACAGATCAGAATCTGTCAGGGTTGGAAGGGACCACAAGGATCACCCAGTTCCAACCCCTCTGCCATAAGCAGGGACACCTCCCACTAGATCAGGCTGCCCAGAGTCTCATCCAGCCTGGCCTTAAAGACCCCCAGGGATGGGGCCTCAACCACCACCCTGGGCAACCCATTCCAGGGTCTCACCACTCTCATGGTGAAGAACTTCTTCCTCATGTCCAGCCTGAATCTGCCCACTTCCAGCTTTGCCCCATTCCCTCTAGTTCTGTTGTTACCTGAGATCCTAAAAAGTCCCTCCCCAGCTTTCTTGTAGGCCCCCCTAAGATACTGGAAGGCCACAATAAGGTCACCCCGGAGCCTTCTCTTCTCCAGACTGAACAGCCCCAACTCTCTCAGTCTGTCCTCATAGGAGAGCTACTCCAGCCCTTGGATCATTCTTGTGGCCCTTCTCTGGACATGCTCCAGCAGGTCCATATCCCTCTTGTAATGGGGGCTCCAGAACTGGATGCAATACTCCAGGTGGGGTCTCACCAGAGCAGAGTAGAGGGGGAGAATCCCCTCCCTCGACCTGCTGGCCACACTTCTCTTGATGCAGCCCAGGATCGGGTTGGCTTTCTGGGCTGCAAGTGCACACTGTTGGCTTATGTTAAGCTTCTCACCCCCAGCACTCTCCTCAGGGCTGCTCTCCAGCCAGTCCCTGCCCAGCCTGTATTGGTGCCTGGGATTGCCTCGACCCAGATGCAGGACCTTGCACTTGGCCTTGTTGAACCTCATGAGGTTGGCCTGTGCCCACCCCTCCAGCCTGTCCAGGTCCCTCTGGGTGGCCTCCCTTCCCTCCAGCGTGTCAGCCACACCACACAGCTTGGTGTCATCAGCAAACTTGCTGAGGGTGCACTCAGTGCCACTGGCCATGTCCCCAACAGAGATGTTAAACAAGACTGGTCCCAGCACTGATCCCTGAGGGACTCCACTTGTCACTGGCCTCCACTGGGACATGGAGCCATTGACAGCCACTCTTTGAGTGCAGCCATCAAGCCAGTTCCTTATCCATCTAGTGGTCCACCCATCAAACCCATGTTTCACCAGTTTGGAGACCAGGATGTCGTGGGGGACAGTGTCAAAGGCTTTGCTCAGGTCCAGGTAAATGACATCAGTTGCTCGCCCCTCATCTATTAATGTTGTGACCTTCTCATAGAAGGCCACTAGGTTTGTCAGGCATGATTTGCCCGTGGTGAAGCCATGCTGACTGTACCCAATCACCTCTTCACTAGCCGTCTGTCTCAGCAGTGCCTCAGGGAGGATCTGCTCCAGGACCTCACCAGGCACAGAGGTGAGACTGACTGGCCTAATTTAAATATGATTTGCTAAATATTCTTCTCCATCTCCAGTTAACCATTTGAGGTTTGCAATTTTCTAACCCTGAATTTGAACTATTACATTTGCCAATACACTTGCACTGGTTCCTTTTGCTCTGTTCAGCCATCATAGCAGTTGCACATTCCCAGTAAAATTAAGATGAAGTATACATAATCATTTCTTCAAAAACTGCTCATCAGAATATAGCTAATAAGACAACAAGACTGAAATTTCCTCTTCTTACACATACAATTCTACCCATGAAAGGTAGAATGGCAAAGGAAGAAGAGTTTATTATATCTTAAAAGCAGCAGTTTCTTACAGAAAGTTTTACCAAATGGCTGGAAATAATCAGACACTTCATGAATAAGGAGCAAGAATAGTCTGGCTATTCTGAAGCACAAATAGCTGCAGCCTTAAGTGTAAGCTACAAACTTCTCTGACAAAGACCCCAAAACACACACTCCCTATTTGGCACCTTCTCTTGCTGACCACACAGCCCAACAGGAAGGATATTATCATTTGATAACAGACAGCACATAAGCCAGATCCCTTCCTCTGATTTTAAATCACATACAAGGGAAATGCAGATGCCAACCACTGGAGGAACAAGAAGGCTTATATACTCACAGCACAAAATGTAGTGGAGACAGGAGCCAATCAGCTGAGGAAACAAGCAACCAGTCCAGTTCCAGTTGTGTGGCCATGACCAAAGAATGATGCCATTACTACAGACATATTCCTTCCTCTGCCTCTAGCCACATTGATGTCACACCACCACTGGGGGCTCTGCCCATACTAGACAGCTTGGGACCCCTGCCAGGAACTGGAAATCCCACATAGTAAATTCACTACACAAATAAACCCCTCCCAACAGCACCATAGGCAGAGCAGACTTTTATGCTGTTAACTCGGAAGCAGGACACCTGATGTTAATGCTAAAGGCAGGGGCACCTGGTGGTGATCTCCTAATTGATTCCTACTCAAGGCTGGCCAGAGTCTGGGTGAAAACCAATCAGAAGGGTCTTTCTTGCCTGGCTGTGGGCATCATTCATATGCCAACCTTCATTCAGGGCTGGGGTTTTAAACCCCAGCGCTTCACAACTATGAAATATTTTTGAGCAGTTCTGCCCTTCACATTTGTAATGCAAACTGATATGTTTTTAAGCCCCTTATTCCCACATTGAGGCCAAAATTCTGAAGCACACTTTACAGGTCACTAGGCCATGCGATGGATAATTACTGGTCACAACTGTGAAGCCTAAGCCAAGTATCAGAACACCAACAGTCTGTTTCACTGTCAGTTTATCTCTGCCATGCAAAAACTTTCCATTTCCATTAATTACAAGGTGAGCTTCAAACATAACTCTCTGCCTTCAAAGGGTAGATAACGTGGACCATAATCTTGAAGATAAAAACAGTCTGTCATACATGAGAGCTCTTCATCCACAGAGCCATCTAGGCCCCAGAGAAGGCCTTTTATATCAAAAATGTATTTCCAGATCAAAAGTGTGAGATGCCTGGATGGGAACGGAGGATGTGTTTGTCTACTTTTTATTGAACTGAGCTAAGAAAAGCTCAGTTTAATTTTGGATCATACATTCATAAAGCATGAAACGGAGGATGTTACATTAGCATGCGTTTGTAAATCTGACTGTTACTGGGACTCTTCCCTCATGCCATCACCACAGAGCAGGGCACCACTCCAGCCTGCCCTCCAACATGAAGCCCCCTGGAGCAGGGCACCACCCCACCAATTCCTCCACCATGCAAACACCACCAGGCTGCTGAGGAGTGCCAGGCAAACTAAACAAAAAGGCAACTCTGCACCTTAACTTTACATATTAAGATATTTTGTAAGATCTTGAATGGTCCTTTGAAAATTTTCAAAGCAGAAAGCCAAGGGCAAGCCATCTCTTTCACCTCTTTGAGGCAATGTGGTTTGGTGACAGGAAAGCAGGTGAAGAAGCCAGACACACATCTCCCAACCCTGTTTCCAGTGAAGCCAGACATGGGCTAAATTACTAACACAAGGCATTCAAACACCATGAGATCTTTTAAGAAGCATCTCTTTAAATACTAAATAGTTTATTTTAATTCTCTCTTTTGGGTTTGCATTATGAACAAAAGATAAACACTTTCTTAACAAACATGAAAGCCAAGACTTTAATTTTACTTCACATTTCAATTAAAAAATGAGATTATTGTCTAACGTCACAGGAGTTCTGGAGCCAAGAGTTTATAGAAAACAGAAAAATTACATGATA
The DNA here is from genome assembly GCF_000691845.1 of Merops nubicus. NCBI lineage: Eukaryota > Metazoa > Chordata > Aves > Coraciiformes > Meropidae > Merops > Merops nubicus. The sequence continues at coordinate 18,955 of NW_008595354.1, read as the reverse complement.
TTTTAAAGAGAATTGTAAAACTTGAAGTAGAGGTTTGTAATAAATTGTGATTATCCGTAAATAGAGTCAGAAGGAAACTAATTCCAGAGGAAAATTCTATATAGATCAATAAAAATAAAATGCAAAATTATTTCACTATTGATACTCTGTAAAAGTCTTATTGAAATATTTGAATCTGGTAATGTGAAAATGTATATGTGTTTATAACTGAAAAGCCAAGTTTGTGATTTACCTTGGCTTTTTTGTACAATACCTTAGAGTTATATTGCAGGGATCACATTACAAAAGAGAAAGTCAGATCCAGCTCAGTCTAGATTAGGGCCTCTGTGAAGCAGCATATTCTGTGTATCGCAGAAGGCCAAAACAGGGACTAGAGCTCCCCTCTGATCCAAGGGAACTCTGTTCCAGTGTGCCTTCCACTGAGGAAAAGGTAGGGACTCTCATCTAAATAAAAACCAGTGATATTTTCCCATCAAGAATCCACTTTTTTGTTGTTAGATGTCTTCAAATTAGGCCTAGGTCTCTTCAGCAGCATCTGCATCTTCATTATCATGGTTCTGCTAGTGTCCAGAACATGGAATGAAGTGTATCAAACTGAAGCAGAGCAGGCACATCAGACCAGATGACCTCCAGAGGTCTCTTCCAAACCTTGGGATTCTGTCATTCTAAAGTCTTGTCTAATCAAGATACGCTAAATGAAATTAAGATAGTAGTGGCCTGCTTAAGAACAGCAGGTACCTTTTCCAAGTAGTTCAATTAATTTCCCTAGGCTCTCTCTGTAGTTAACATGTTATGCCTCCTCCCTGTCCACCACAAGAAATCTAGATAGACATTGTTCAAGTCAGCTGTAGTGTTCAAGGATGCAACGCAAAATTTCTTAGCAATTGCCTCCATTTCTGGGCTGTTCAACTTCCTATACAGTCATGAAAAGCAGTACAGGCAAAACTCTCCCTGTTTGTAAGACACAGAACGAACACACCATTACTGGTACACACATTGATGCCCAAGTGGTGCACAAGCAGAACATGTCCTCGATGGATCTCCCAGGGGAAGGTCCAATCTCACCTATGCTACTGAGATCTATCACTCACACCTGTAGATCCTTGTTCTTTATCTTCTTTTAGTGAGGGTCAACTCTCTTTCCAGTGCTTTCAAAATTGATTTTGTACCAAACCTCCTCTCAGAAGTAGGAAGCAATGGACTGCATAGGACACCCAGGAAAACAAGCTTTCTAACCTCTGCACTTAAGTCTGTAAAGCTAGGTCCCTTAAAAGCCATTTTATGTGTTTTCAGGAGTTTAATGTTTAGGATGTGTTCTAAGCTATTCTACTGCTGTACAAGATTAAATCAGAGTAAAAATAAAATCAATTGTTCAATTTAAATTTAAATCCATGGGGGTTTCAATTCTTCAAAAGGCATATAAACTGAGTGGAACAGCAGAAACAATTACTTGCTATCAGCAAGACCTTTCCTTCAAGTATTAGCAAGCTATGTTCCCAGATGCGTAAAAGCAATACCTCAAGCCAAAGAAGCTTGATCTAATTTATTTCAACTTGTTCCAGTTTATTCCAGCCAAGAATGTGGCTGCCAGTACCTTTAAAATTGTTTGTACTGTTTTGTCTTCCAGTTACACTTCAGTGATCTAACTACTTATTTAAATGATGTATTTAACGTGTTGGCATATTTTTCTCTTTGATAACTTTGGAAAACATAGGAATACTCTTTCTCTCTTCCATGCTCCAAAGCTTGTGTTGCTGTGATGCTCCTCACATTCTGTATCATACCACAATGCTAAAATTGTTGACAGTTATAATCTTGTGACATTTGAGAGCAAGACATTGGGCCTGTTTCTGATTTCACTTCTACCAGTATATTTTAAACACAGCTTAAGTGAAATCCAGTGTCACCAGGGTCTTTAGGAGGAGAAACAGAAAACAGAGGCCAGAAATAAAACCCTGAGCATTTGTTTGTAACTCTTCTGGTATACTGTATTGTAGGAATTCATTAATGATTCACTAGGTGGGGCTGATACCTCACAACCAAGAAGACTCAAAACAGCTGGAATGGATTTGCTTCAATACAAGTAAAGCTTTCCTTTCAAGGAAAATCTTTGGGTAAGGTAAAATCAATAATTAGCCTTAGATAGGGGTTTTTTTTTTGAGGTTTGACTTTCTATATACTAAATTTTACTCATTTAATTATAAATTGATTTATTTAACATGGATATTTTAACTCACTTTTGATGTGCAGGTGTCTGCTGCTATTTATTACTATGGGTACCTGAGATGCCTGCTTGGGACCAGTAGATGTGATGAAAACCCTATAAAAAATCCATGCTTCCCCAATGAAGGCAGTGGAAACCAATAAGCACAAGCATGTTTGTACATGTAAGGTGGTATGGGATGCACACAGGTAAACAACATGGCAAGAGGCAGCTGAGCTATGAATATGATGAGTCAAGTGCAGGAAAACAACAACAGGGAAAAATAATTTGAGACTGATCCTCCTCTAACCTATCCAGACCACAAACACTTATCTGGGCAATTTGAAAGCTCTTTTGGAAAGCAGGAAGACTTTATATGATGTTTTATATGACTTTTCTAAAAGTCATATAAAACATCATAAGCAAAGGCCAGGAAAAAAAAAAAATTGCTATAAACCACTTTCCAGAAAAATGCCTGGTCTTAGATTTAGCTAATGATGTCCAATCTAGAGACTCCAGCCTGGAAGATAGGATTTAGCCACATACCCCAGCTGAAGCCATGAAAAGGGAATGGTTGTGAAGCAAAGAAGCAGCAGAGTTTTCCTTCATGCAGAGACAGACTCTATCCCAGAGCAGCTTAAAGGGGTGGGCAGTCATACCGTTGCTGAAGCTTCTCAAAGAAGTCAGCTCCACTGAATGAATTGAGCCCTGAGCCATCAAGGTTCTTGAAGTCATTAAAAGAGCAGCAAGAAAGGTACTGGAAAGAGTTGATTCATACAATTCAGTATAGTTATTCATAAAATGAATCATAGAGTGGTTTGATTTGGAAGGGACATTTAAGATCATCTAGTTCCAACTCCCTTGCCATGGACTGGAACACCTTCCACAAGATCAGGTTGCTCAAAGCCCCATCCAGTCTGGCCTTGAACACTTCCAGACAGGAGGCATCCACAACTACTCTGGGGACCTTAGTCCAGTGTCTCACCATCCTCACAGTAAAGAATTACTTATCCCAGATTCATAGAATTGTTCATGTTGGAAAAGACCTTTAAGATCATCATGTCCAATCATTAACCTAATTCCAAGTCCACCACTAAACCGTGAGCCTAAAATCCACATCTGCACATCTTTTAAATGCCTCCAGAGATGTTAACTCTACCACCTCCCTGGGGAGCCTGTTCCAATGCTTAACAACCCTACGAGTTAAGAAATTTTCCCTAATGCTGAATCTAAACCTCCTCTAGTGCAACTTGAGACTGTTTTTTGTCCTATTGCTTGTTACTTGGGTGAACAGACCTATCCCCACCTCACTACAGCCTCCTCCCAAGTGGTTTTAGAGAGCAATAAGGTCTCCCCTGAGCCTCTTTTTCTCCAGGCTAAATAACCGCAGTTCCTTCAGCTGCTCCTCCTAAGACTTGTCATCTAGACTCTTCAACAGCTCTGTTGCCTTTCTTTGGACATGCTCAGTGTCCTTCTTGTAGTGAGTTCTTGTATCAGAAGTTGAGAGCTATCAAAGGCACCAGCATGATTAAGGCAAATGGAAACCAAAATAGAGTGGAAAGGAAAGAAATTACTGAGACAAAGCAGTAGTAAAGGAAAACAAAGGGAAGAACATGGCCAGAAGTCTTTCAGGCTTTCCACTGTTCCATTTAGGCAAAACTTCTGTACAGCACAAACAGGGTTACTGAATATCAGATTTAGATGTTACAATAGATTACCCTCTCTTTATGGATTCCAATTCCTTTTCAGATATCAGTATGGCTGTAGTCTTTTATGGTTACTCATGGTTATTTATGGTTGTATTGACATTTAAGGTTATTACTGCCAACATTATTACTAATGGTTTGTATTACAGTAGTGTCTAGAGGGGAATTCAACTGTATTTCTTCCCAGGCAAGCTGAGGACAAGGTTTTGCTTTCAATATTCTAAATACCAACCTTAGTTCAAGACAGTGAAGAGAAAGACCAAGGGAAGGAGAGAGGATTTCCTCTCTCCAGCAGTAACAGGGGTATGTGCTTGCACAACTAATGTGTGGTCCTATCCAAAGTCTTTTGAAATCAAAACAAAATCACTCACTGAGTGATTGGACAGTTAACCAAGCTTCACAGATACCGTTATTAGACAGAGATCTTGAAAAGTTTATAAATATATTTAAAATGTGTTATAAACATATAAGACATGGCTAGCAAGTTTTCGAGCAAGATGAAGTTTCTGTGAAATTAACACATTTCCTTCCACCTACACCCTCCCAAAAATTCTCTAATACTCCAAAAGCTTTAGAACTCTAAAAGTCAAAATCAAGTGACTTAGTGTTGCAAAATTCCTTCAAAAAATGTCTGATGAACCCAAAACCTGAGTATTCAGCCATTTAGGATTGTCACCTGTGAATTCACTATTAGCACCACCTAAGCAGACTATCTGGAGTCTGATAGATTATGAATTCTTTCTTATTTGCAAGCACTGTATGTTTGATTTAAGCTATACCGAGTCTCACACAGCCTGAAGAAAAGAGTGAAACCAATCAGTGGTCCCATCACCATCCCTAGGAAATTCTGTCTGATGGCAATGAGATTTACAAAAATTTGAGACATTAAGATTTCTTCTGACAGGCTCATACACATACTGGCATCTATAAAAACATTGTCTGCTGGAGTTTTAATACGTAAATGCCAAAGGTATTAATAGTGGAGCAACTGTAATTGGAATACAGTACACACAGGAAATCAGTACTAGCACATCAAGTTTTATAGATGTTTGAGGTGATTATTTCAATACATTTGCTTATACACCATTATTTCCTCTTGTTACAGGCATTTAACCAAATAAAGAAAAAATTACTAATGTTGTGTGGGAATCATCTGTGAGATTTTATTCCTCACAGTAAAGCCTATGATAAAGAAGGTGGTTCTTAGCTATTGAAGAGAAATTATCATGATTGCTTATAACTGTTCAGCTGTAATATGATGTGACTAGATTATTTAGAATTCAGTGTTCAGTATCATTAAAAAAAAAAAAAAAAAAAATCATCACGTGACATTAGTCGTCCCTATGCCCACAGTCTGGTATGCATGTCACTGTCTATGAAGCAAGGAAACCCTTCCAGTGACTGTTTAGGCCACATTGCTGATCTAGCTGAAAACCTTGGGGAATTTACTATGGCTAATTAATGAAGTACAGAATCACAGAATGTTAGGGGTTGGAAGTGATCTCTGAAGTTCATCAAGACCAACCCTACTGCCAGAGCAAGACCAGTCTACACAGGAACACAGCTAGACAGGTCTTAAAAATCTCCAAGGTAGGAGACTCCACACCCTCCCTGGGGAGCCTGTTCCAGTGCTCTGGAACCCTTACAGTAAAAAAGTTCTTCCTCATGTTGAGGTGGAACTTCCTGTGCTCCAGTTTGTGTAAATTGTCCCATGTCCCATTGCATACTTATAATGTATCCTAGTATCCTATACTATTTATACAAATATATTGGGATGAAACTGAGGAGCAAGGACAGCTTCTATCTATAGAAGTTCTCAGTATTTCATTCCCAAAGTTCTCCAGAGGACAAGGACACCTCCTTCAGCACAAATAAACTCTAGTACATGAGCTAAGAAGTCGACAAACTTTCACTTCTGTATACTCAGAAGCAGAGATTAATGTCTCCTTCAAGAAGATCAGGACTTTATTGTGCAGTGCTATATGAGCCAGATCCATCACTCGGTCACCTGATTAAGAGGTGTCCTGGGGTAGTACAGCTTAATTGCATATAGCAGCAATTAACTGTCATCATTTAATTATAATGGTATTAAATTATTTCACAGTGATGTTACGAGGATTAGCCAAATATTGCATTTCTAAAATTATTTGTGACATCCAGAACAAAAGATGTTATTGCAAAAATACAAAGAATTTTCATAGTTAACAAAATAAGTGTGTGAGATACTGGTAATAAATGCTTGTGATGGTAAGCAAGAACTAATAACTGTACAGATTTAAATAGTAAGTAATTATTTTATTGTCACAAAAACGTCAAAATAAAATAAAAAAAAAAAAGTCAAATTCATCTGGGAAATCATAGACATCTACAATGTTAATACCTTCTCCCAGCTGTTGTCTTCCCTTGGTGTCAGGGGAGAAAAATGTGCCTTGTAAGGAGTTACTCTTCTCATCCTAACGCAAGGTTCTACAAAACAAATAACGGATTGGTTCTTTGAAGCTCTTTCTCTTCTTTGACTGAAGAGGCTAAAGATGACTGACAGGGCAATGAAACCTCTACTTTTCACAGGCAGACAAAGTTGGTCAATTATGCAGTCAATCACATACACAGGTAGTCAATTTATGCTTAATAGCCACTCAAGAACCACAATTCCTCTTACAGAATGAATTATTCTTGCTGCAGGATATATGTGAGGTTAGCCAATATGCCCAAATTAACGTGGCAAATTTAAAGGTTCTTAAGCTACTTTGAATGAATGAAAAGATGGTGCAGAGTCACCTTATACACTATGCCAAGTATGAGGGTTTTGTCTTATTAATTGAAGGAAATTCAATACATAAAATGTAAACTACAGGATTGCAGAGCAAAGAAAGCCCACTTAGAGTCAGCAGAGAATGGCAGCACAGACGAAGTTGCCTGAACACGTTTCTCTTTTTCACCACATGAAACCAGCTAAAGTTATGTCCATGATGATGTTTTGGGTTTTTTTTGTGTACCAAGACATGCCCATTCTGGTTCTGTTTGTTATCAGATGCTCAGCTATTATGTTTGTTCAGTGTTGTAAATGGAATTAAGTACACAGACAGATAGATTGGATTTCTTTCTTTTAGTGCAGATATAGAAGTTATTACAAGAAACAAGTCCTGTGACTTATTCAATATTTTAAACTTGCCAGAGTTAACTACAGTGTTGACACTTCACTGGTGTTATACAAATTCTTAATAAATAATAAATTTGGCCTAAAATAATTATTTTCCATACCAACAATCCTCAGAGACTGCTACTGATTTATATGTATATGTAATATTTTTACTAGGCTGGAATGGATCATATCACTTTTAAAGAAGCTATTCTTGCTGTTATAATTTCTCTCTTTTGATAAGTGGGAAAAATAAAAGCAAAATGAAAGGATCATTTTATTATCCAGTATGCCACTCAAAGTTCATAGAATCATAGAATCACTAAGTTTGAGAAAGACCTCTGAGACCATCAAGTCCAACACCACAATGAATATTTGCTATTCAAGAGCCAGTTTCTTTGAAAGGTATAGAATTTATTGCCTGAGAGACCTTTAAAGGTGAAAAGAGCATTGTCATCCATCTCTGCCAAGGTGTGCTGTTGACAAAATAAATAATAACAGGAATTCCTCAAAGAGTCTTCACTTTTGAGAATCCTCAAAGATTCTTCACTTAAAAGCAAAGGGTCAACTACATATTTCATGTAAAAAATAAAAGTTCTATAATACACTTTACTATGGTATTTTAATATATTTTTAATATTATTTTTACTATCTGTTATTTATTTACTATACTCAAAATTAAACACAGAATGGGTATGATGTAAAGGGACTTCTGGAGGATACCTGTTCCAGCTTCCCTGCTCAAACAGGGCTAGCTGCCCAGGAACGTGTCTAGATGTTTTTTTAATCTCTCCAAAGTGGGAGACTTCACAACCTCCCTAGGAAACCTGTTCCAGTGCTCAGTCAGCCTCACATTACAAAAGTGTAACCTGATGTTCAGACAGCACCTCCCGTGTTTCAGTTTGTGCTCATTGCCCCTAGTTCTGTCACTGGGCACCGCTGGGAGGGGTATTGTTCAATGGCTTTATTAATAGTGCAGACAGTGGGATTGAGTGCACCCTCAGACGTCTGCAGATGAAAAATTAGGCAAGGGCTGGCAATGTGCACTTGCAGCCCAGAGAGCAAATCATATCCTGGGCTGCATCAAAGAAAGCATGGCCAGCAGGTTGAGGAGTGTGATTCTGAGCAACCTGATCTGTTTTAAGATGTCCCTGTCCATTGCAGAGGGGCTGGACTAGATGACCTTTAAAGGTCTCTTCCAACCCAAACTATTCTCTCATTTTATGAGCCTCCCTCTCTACTCCACTCTTGTGAGGTCACACCTGGAGTACTGCATCTAGCTACACCCTCCTACCCCCTCAAGACAGATATGGACCAGTCCGAGCAGGTCCAGATGAGGGCCATGAAAATGATCAGAAGGCTGGAGCACCTACCCTATGAAGAAAGGCTGAGCTGGCGTTGTTTAGCCTTGAGAAGAAAAGGCTTCAGGGAGACCTTACTGCAACCTTGCGATACTTAAAAGGAGCTTATAAGAAAGAAAGACAGAGAACATTTACCAAGGTCTGTAGAGATAGCACAAAGGGTATCAGTTCTAAACTAAAAGAGGACAGATTTAGCTGAGACATAAGAAAGAAACTCATTATGATGAAGGTTGCCCAAAGAAGCTATGGATGTCCCATCACTGGAAGTGTTCAAGGTCAGGTTGGATGGGACTTTGAGCAACCTTATCTAGTGAAATGTATGCCAGCCCATGGCAGAAGGGTTGGACAACATGATCTTTAATGGTTCCTTCCAACCTAAACCATTCTATGATTCTGTGATCCTATGAAAAGAGCCTGGATTCATCCTGTTTGCACCCTTAGAACAGACAGTCCCTGACTGTATGATTTTTTCTGTCTTGAACTCTTCCCTTCCCAAATAGTCAACTATCTATATAGAGGATTATGTTGAAGCTGGACAACAAAGTCCCTAAAATCAAAGATATGCATAATTCTTTGCAAGATCTTTCTGCTCAGTGTCTCTGCATTCACCTGCATACAGGTCACCTACTCCACAAAACGCAGCTTACTGAAGTGCTTTTTCTCATTGTAAAAGAGCAATTAAAAGTCATTAGAAAGTCAATGTTGGGTAAAAGAAATGTTCAAGTGTTCTGTGTTCTGAAGGGAAGAATAGGTATAGTTTGTTTCATATACTTGGTTTTACTAACCAAGTACAATGTTGCAGCAACACATCATGTTATCATATACAGTCTGCAGTGTCCTTCCTGTGGTGGGTTAACCCAGCTGGCAGCTAAGGCCCGATCCAAATGCTGCCTTATTCCCCCATAGTGGGGTGACAATAGCAAGGGGAAAAGCAAGAAGAATTTATAAGTCAAGATAAATTTAATAAGGGAGGGGGGGGAAAGGAAAGAAAAAAAAAATGTGCAAATGCTGTCATTCACCTCCACTCACTAGCAGACAGATGTTCAGCTACTTTCAAAAGACTTCCCTCCTCCTCAGCTTTAGCACAGCGCACAGCATCATACAGTATGAGCATCTCAGTCTGTGACAGCCGTCTGAAATGCTGAGGTTTGAACCCTGAGCCCCCAAATTAAGGTTGACATATGGGTGATTCCCACAGCCCTTCATAAAGAGGTGGTGAGTTTGCCTTATAGCTTCCCCCCAGGGTGCGGCCGGCCCTGCAGGGAGAGCCATAAGGGAAATGAGCCCCAGGGGTCCCGCATTGAGTTGACAAAGGTCAGGTGCCTGCTTGGGGATAAAAGCTGGGACCACCGGCAGGGAGTCAGGAGTGTCTGTCTGTGGAGTGCACTCCCCAGAGCTTCCTGGTTCAGGGCAGACTGCCTGACTCTCCCTGGAGCTGGGCCCCAGTCTGTTTAGACCTTTGTGAACATGGGCTGATTGGGTGAGAGTCACCATGTGGGCACCTTTTTCTTATGTCTTTAACTTACTGGTTTGGCTGTTCCCCATACCAACTATGGGCAACCTCAGCTCACTGTTTATACCACCTGTTGTGGGCCGCGTCACATTTTTTGTGGGATCGTTGGGGGTGGCATTGATTACGTATGAGCTGATTGATCTGTTTGTACCCCCAGCGATCACTCATGGAATGTCCTTTTTCTATACAATACAGTTTGTGTATTGGTTCATCTTCCTGCTGGTGGTATCATTTTTGTTGGGCCTGGCAAAACACTGTCCCAGCTCTGCCCACTCCCAGCCTACACCTTGGAGTGGGAAACAGAGAAGGTCTTGATGCTGTGTAAGCACTGTAAAGCTTAGCTAAAACATCACTGTGTTAATGACACCATCTTGGTCACAAAGCTAAAACACAACACCATATGGACCGCTTTGAAGAAAATTAACTCCATCCAAGCCAGACCCACTAACTTTCCTTAACTTATAAACAAATGTTTCATCTTGAGTAAACGTGTTGAGGCGTTGTTAATGTTCATGGCACCAAGTTACAGATGGGAACGTAGCAACTGTCCCTGGAGAAGCTCAGTGAGAATCGATGTTGGTTTGGAATTCTTGAGGAACTCAGAAGATGGTCCAGACCAGTTCTCACACTGTTGACTAGAGACCAGCAGCCTAGAGCGCACTAAGTTAAGCACTTGCAACTCAGTTTAGATACAGTTATAGAAATAATTTGGAAAATAAGGTGTGAGTGGTCTTGAAGTACAGTAAAAATTTGTGTAGTATATTATCACAGGAGAAACTAGCGAAGAAACACAAGCAGTAAAAAGTGATCATTGGAGCAGATCACAGCAAAGAAAGAATACAAAATGGATTTGAAAGCTGCAAAATTTACCTGAATTGCTAGCAGAAAGGAACTGACGTTTTCCAGATTAGAAGATTTATTCTGAAAGATAAGTTATTTCAAGTTTACTTAAAGAGAGTACCAAAAGCTTTGCTAGCTGGCTGATCAAGCAATGAGCTTAGCTGTTGAATAAAACAAGTAATTCTGGGCAGTAACAGCAGCAGGAACAGTAGACAGATTGTTGCATACATTTAATATCCAAAACATTAGTCTTTTTTGGTGAGGATTGAAAAGGTTTTTCTGTCTCTGATAATATGGATTAAATCTCAGATTGTTTGATATAAATCTCATCCTGTGCTGAATGACTTCACTGTCTGGTCTATTTTAAAATTTCTTTTGAACAAGGCATTATTTGGATATGAAGTTATTAGAGCTTTCCTTCAGAGTAACAAACCACATCCCTATTTAAAAAGTATTCTTCCTCTTGATATTGGTATGCAATCTTCTTTGACATTGCTGGGTTGTACCTGTTCATGACAGGATAATGCAGAAATAGATCCTAAAAAATGCAATAGGTAGGTCAACAGCCAGGTCTGATCGCATATCTTTTATTGATCTCTAAGAGTACTTTGGGGCATTTGGCATAATGCAGCTAAAATTAGAATTTCAAATTTCTTAATAATCCCTTTCACCAGTCTAATAAAAATGAAAGTAATATTCAGCCTAGCATTCCACAAACTGTTTACTAAACTCAGTTTTACACATTAAAGCCCAGTTCTAACACAATTTGAGCAGAAAATATCAGCAACTTGTTTTTCTGTGCAGTTGGTGGATGTAAAGTTAGCTCTTACTTTGAAAATAAAACTACTTTTATGTGTAGGTCAATCTACAGAACTACCTCCCCAGCTACTATTTTTTTACTTCCTACCACATTGTAAAAGGCAAGAAAATAAATATGGTCTGAAAGTAGGTAGTGTTCAAAGATACTGAAACCAGCTTTCTTAACATAGCACTGATTCCATACTCTCTTATACTATTTTCACACAATGCAGACCAAACTGTGTGTCTTCCTCTGATCTGTCTGTTCTACACAGCTAGCTTAAAGAAAGTGAGATTTGGATGGTTTCAGTTGGACCATTTCCACAAGAGAAGCAGAATATCCCTGGAGGGAATAAAGCTGTTCTAATAAGCTCTTATTTCACTCGCCAAAGGAAACAGCAGAGAGTTGCCAGAAAATTTCTAGGTTTAATCTCTTCTCACCTGTTCTTGCAAGAGTGAGGTTAGAGCAGCTCTTAGAATTTATGAAAGAACAGGCTTCAGGTAACTCCATTGTAAGGGAACCACAACTGCTCCCAAAGAGCACTGCTTCACACTAACCAAAGGGGAAGATTCAGCAGAGGATCTAGCCAGTACCACTGTCATTTTCAGGAAGTTACTCTTGATGTATGTCAAGGGAATTGATTTTATGATACAGATTATGTCTACTGTTGAATGCAATGGAGCTCAGGGCTCAATGGCTTGTACCAAGTCCAAATTTTGCAACAGAAAAATGATGAAATGCTGGAACCACCAAAATCCATTAATTCTCACTCTTGATATGATTTATTACTCAAAAAGCTTAGACGCATATTAAAAACTTTTATATTACTGAAAATTATCACTTCCTTAGAAACTACAGTATAGCAGACACCAGTGAAATGATGAATGGTGCTGGCAACAGGAGCACAGTCCCAGTACTCAGCAGCCACAGCACAAGAACAAAAGAAGTTTTAACAGCAATGTGTTACTTTTCACTGTGTGCACAATTAAATTGTGGAGAACCTGGCTCAAAGTCTTACTGACATCAAAAGAAAAATGAGTTTAAAAATGGATTTTCAACATCCTGAAAGGTTATTAAGCATGTTAGGCCCCATGCAATGCCTGGTTCATCAAGTCCCTCTGCTGCTGGAAACTATTAAGGTGTTCCTGTGGAAAGTTTCTGCTAGACATGTCCTACCTATCATCCCTTTTTCCTAAGCTTTTCCCTCTGTTCTACCACATAAGGTCCAGCAGAGCCACTCTGATTTTATAGTCCAAAACCAGACTACTCTATGAGATCAAAACACTTTAAAAATTTGGAAAGATATGCAACAAACCCCAGTAACTGACAATCAGATGGTTGTGAAGCACGACTCTTGTGAGAAGAGAATCAAGGCTATATGAAAAGATAAGGACTGATTTTGGGACCTGCATATCGGCTTTTTCCTATATATCACAATGTTCCAGCTGGAAAAAGTGACTACACAATTGTCAGGAAATTATATCTTTCAATACAAGAAGTAGAGAAGATCAGGAAAATATATTATACAAGAGGTTTTCTTAACAGCTGGCTTTCTGCTGAAGCAAATTTTTCCACTCCCACAACAGACATATTGGGATGCATCTCATATTTCAGCATTCCAGCAAAAAAATTTCTGTACTGTCTTCTGAAATAATCAAATCTGTTTCTTCAGTCAGTGGTATCATACCAAGGAAATATCAGCTGCAGCATTAGTAAAGGCAGTAGTTCAGACATATGTCACTACCATTCAGCTGTTAAAGATATTCCTGACATGACACAATTGAAAAGAATTTTCTGAATAGTTTTCTAAAATTTCTTTTTTAAATGAAAATATAAATTTACAACTAGTAGAGAGCCAGAACTCAGAAGTAAGATACTGTATCATACCCATATCTCCTGTCTGATTGTGGCGATGAGAATTGACATTATGGAAGTTATGGGCACTGTGGAAGTTTGTTGGTGTCCTTGCTTTCCTGCAGCAAGAAGTGAGTTTGAAGAACGCAGAATAAGAGTGCAAAACCAACTGAAAGCATAACCAGACACATGGTTTTCCTTTAGTGCTTTGAAGAAAACATTCTATTTGAACAGTTAATAATCAGACAAAAAACTAACTTTGAAGTGGCATGAATATATCTGTATACAGTCATTATTCCATAAAGGATACAGGGAAACAGAAAACTGAATCTGGTCTCTCAAAGTCTTATACATGTGCCAAAAAGAATACATTAAAGTAGTTTAAGAACAAACTTTTTACAGTTTTAATGATGTTGTGAATTAGATATTTACTTGGACTAAGCAAAACCAAAACTTCAGGTCAACATCTTAGAAATAGCAGTAGATCTGGACTAGCAAGGGAAGCATCCATCCCTTGATTCATAGTGATGGGAGGGGACTGTCTTCAGATCTCACTTCTAATGGAGAAAATATGCCTGAGAAGTTCTTTCTGGGAGTGTGATGGAAAGAATGACTACTGAAAAGAGGGATCTGAAAAGCTGTTGAGTGAACAGTTTAATGACTGAACGATTATGGGTCTATTACACTCAGTAAGGCACCTTGCTGCTCTGAGGTACTTACTTTTCATTGATGCTTTTAATGAATTGGTGTTACTAATGGTCTTAACGATTTTTAAAAATTATTACGTTTAATTAAGTGTTGGCTTTAATGCTATCCATCAGAAGGCTGCACTCCTGAACAGCAATCCTGGACTGAAAATGGGATATATTTGAAAGTTTGTTGTGTAACAACTGTTGCTGGTAGTTTTGATGGGAAATGAATTAATATTTTTACAATTATTCACTTAAATTATTTTTAATTGCATTGTTTTAAACAATAAAAAGTAGAATATGTATGCAAATAATTATTTTTCTTTATGACATACTTGAAATAGAGAACTATAAATCTGGGAAGGGTCTCGGGTCATCTAACACTTCCAGCCTGCATCAGGCAAGTACTCCAGATGTGGCCTCAGATAGGGCTGAGTAGAGAGGGAGGAGAACCTCTCTTGACCTGCTGATCACTCTCTTCTTAATGCACCCTAGGAAAATGTTGGTCTTCCTGGCTACAAGAGCATGTTGCTGGTACATGGTTAACTTGTTCACCAGGACTCCCCCTTCTTTCTCTGTGGAGCTGCTTTCCAGCAGGGTAACCCCTAGCCAATACTGGTGCATGAGGTTATTCCTACTCTTGCCTTTGTTGAACTTCATTAGGTTCCCCTCTGCACAACTCTCCAGCCTGCTCAGGCCTCACTGATGGCACCACAGCCTTCTGCTGTGTCAGCCACTCCACCCAGTTTTATATCATCAGCAAACCTGCTGAGGGTACAATCCACCCTGTCATCTAGGTCATTGATGAAGATGTTGAACAAGACTGAACCCAGTACTGACCCCTGGGGAAATCTCCTAGCTGCAGTCCTCCAACTCGATTGTGCACCACTGATCACAACCTTCTGAGCTCTGTCATTCATCCAGTCAACAATCCACCCCACTGTCCACTCATCTAATCCACACTTCCTGAGCTTACCTGCGAGGATGTTATGGGAGACACTGTCAAAAGCCTTTGCTAAACTCAAGGTAGACAATATCAACCTCTCTCCCCTCATCTACCCAGCTAGTCACACCATCATAGAAGACTATCTGCTAGGTCAAGCATGGCTACCTCTTGGTGAATACATGATGACTGCTCCCAATTACCTTCTTTTCCTCCACAGGCTTAGAGATGACCTCCAGAATGATCTGCTCCATCACTTTTCCAGGGAAGGAGGTGAGGGCAACTGGTCTGTAATTTCTTGTGCCCTTCTTCTTGCCCTTTTTGAAGACTGGAGTGACATTGCCTCCAGTCCTCAGACAACTCTTCCATTCTCCATGATCTTTCAAAAATTATGGAGAGTGGCACAGCAATAACATCAGCCAGTTTCCTCAGCACTTGCAGGTTGTTACAGGAAACAGTGTCAAACTGTGTTGGAGGAAGTGGTGCTGATTATTTATCAGTGCTCTTGGGCCCCCTCTATCTTCTAGGGTCCTAAGCCATGAGATTCTTCCAAGTAGGTCTTTGAAGAGGTCAAAATTAGCTTTCCTAAAGTCCAGCATTGCAATCCTACTTACTGTCCTGCTTCTTCCTCACATGATCCTGAACTCCACCATCTCATGATCACTGCAGCCAAGGCTGCCCCAAATGTTTGTGTCTCCAACCAGATGGTTTTTGTTCACTAGTATAAGGTCCAGCAGCACACCTCTCCTTGTTGGCTCCTCCACTACCTATGTCAGAAAATTATCATCAGTGCACATCAGAAACTTCCTGGATCATGTGTGCCTCACCGTGTAGCTTTCACAGCAAATATCAAGATGATTGAAGTCCTCCATGAGAACTAGAGCATATGATCAGGAGGCTACTTCCAGCTATCTCATCACCTCATCACCTTCCTTTCCCTGATCAGGTACCCAATAGTAACACCCATAACAGTGTCACCCATATTAGCCTGACACTTAATTCTTACTCATAAGTTTTCAAAACATCCTTCATCCCCTCCTAAGTACATTCCAGTTGCTCTCTCACATAAAGTGCAACTCCATCACCTTGCTTTGTTAATATGTCTTATCTAAAAAGTATGTATCCATCCATGACAGCATTCCAGGCATGTGAGCCACCCCACCGTGTCTCTGTAACTGCAATGTGTGATGGCCCTGAGACTGCACACACATCTCCAGTTCTTCCTGTTTGTTCCCCAGTCTGCATGTATGGGTGTACAGGCACTTCAGAGACTTAAACAAGCAAGAAGGTTTCTTCGGAGGGATGCAAAAAGAACCACCATAGTCATACCCAGCCTTGAGACAGCTGGCTCTCTGATTCTTATCTTGGAAGGCAGCTAAGGAACACTTGTTGCTGCCCTGGTAGGCCTGGCTTATTCCTCAGCTGGATGGGTTGGCATGAGCATTGCCATCTTGGACCCTGCCTGCTGAGTACTACAGTTTAAAGCTCACCTCATCAAGTTTGCCAGCCTGCTACCAAAGACATCTTTCCCATTTTGTCCTTGCCCCTGTTACTTCAATAATATACCTGTCCAATGTGGCCAATGAGAACAGAGTGTACCCTTCAGCTTTGCAAGCAGCCTTTTCTCCTCTTGCTGTGAGCTGCAGGTTCCCTTCCTCGGGGAACTACAGGCCTGTCCATCAGACCTCAGTGCCAGGGAAGGTTATGGAGGAGATCATCCTGAGTGCCACCACGCAGCACACACAGGACAAACAGGTGGTCAGGCCCAGTCATCATGGGTTTATGAAAGACAGGTCCTGCTTGACTAACCTGACCTCCTTCGATGACAAGGTGACCCACTTAATGGATGAGGGAAAGGCTGTGGATGTTGTTTACCTGGACTTTAGTAAAGCTTTTGACACTATTTTCCACAGCATTCTGATGGAGAAGCTGGTTGCTCATGGCTTGGATGGGTGTACACTTTACTGGATAAAAAATTGGATGGATGGCTGATCCCAGAGGGTGGTGGTACATGGAGTTAAATCCAGTTGGCAGCTAGTCACAAGTGGAGTTCCCCAGGGTCTGTAATGGGACCTGTTACGTTTAATATCTTTTTTCAGTGATCTGGATGAAGGGATTGAGGGCACCCTCAGCAAGTTTGCAGATGACAACAGGTTAGGTGGATGTATTGATCTGCTTGATGGTAGGGAGGTTCTACAGAGGGATGTGGGCAGGCTGGATTGATGGGCCAAAGCCAATGGTGTGAGGTCCCACAAAGCCAAGTGCCAGGTCCTGCACTTGGGTCACCAGAACCTTACACAATACTATAGGCTTAGGGAAGAGTGGCTGGAAATATGCCTGATGGAAAAGCACCGGCAGGTGTTGATCAACAGCCAAATGATTAACATGAGCCAGCAGTGTGGGCAGGTGTCCAAGAAGGCCAACAGCATCCTGGCTTGTATCAGAAATAACATGTTCAGCATGACAGGAAGTGATCATCCCTCTCTGCTCAGCACTGGTGAGGCCACACCTCGAGTACTGTGTTCAGATTTGGCCCCTCACTACAAGAAGGACATGGAGGTGCTAGAGCATGTCCAAAGAAGGGCAACAAATCTGGTGAAGGGTCTAGAGAACAATTTTTATGAGTGGCTAAGGGAACTGGGATTGTTTAGCCTGGAGAAAAGGAGGCTTGGAAAAGACCCCTCTCTCTACAACTACCTGAAAGGAGGTTGTAGAGGGGTGTGGATCGGTCTGTTCTCCCAATGAAGAAGTGATAGGATATAAGGAAATGGCCTCAAGTTGCCCCTAAACCTCAAGGAAGGGTTCAGATTTGATATTAGTGAAAATTTCTTAACTGGAATATGCTGCCCAGGGAGGTAATGGAGTCACCAACCCTGGAGGTATTTAAAAGACACGTAGATGGCATGCTGAGGGACACGGTTTAGTGGTGATCTGGCAGTGCTGTGTTAACAGCTGGACTTGATGAACTTAGAGTTCTCTTTCAACCAGAATTACTCTATGGGTCTATGACTCTAAATATCTTAAGACTCTTATAATGGCCATTCCCCTCCACTGTAGCTGTCCCACCTATCTTTTCTTCTTGGGCCATGACTTCCAAAACCCAGCCTTGCTGCTTTCCTCCAGATTCTTTCTGGTTTGTGAACGGTTTTGCCAACATTGCCCAGGAGCAGATTTCAACACTCAGCAGTGAGATTGCTGTGTGTGTTGCAACACCTCAATGTTTGGCTAATCTTCATGTATAATACCGGCATTATAAAGATTGCCAGTATCCAAGAGATTAACTGTTATGAGACCTCTGTGAAATCAGTGTTAGAAAGGTACTGAATGTATGCAGCTGTAAGCAACAAGTGATGGGGGAATCCAAAGCTGGTGGCATGACACACGACACTGGTGACACAGCACACAGAGCCACATTTTGCATGCTGCAGGATTTCCCCTCCTGGCAGGCTCCACCACAATGCAAGAGCTGCCTGCCCTGCTGAGGTGTAAGAAGTGGGAGAAAATGAAAATTTTCGAAAGTGAATATTTTAAAATTGTCAGAAATAACTGTTTTGTAGGAGAAGCGAAAACATAGTAAGGAGCGTGAACCTAACTTGCACTCTTTAGCTGAGGAGCTACTAAGTCAGCACAGGATGGTGCCAAAGGTGCTGCAGCGTATTTTTGAAAACCAGCTGTCTGAGGCCACATGAAAACGGGCGCTTCCAGACTCACCAGCTGGCCTTTACAGGGGCTGTTTCACTTGCGTGACTTCAGACCTGCGGTGGCAGAAGTAGCAGAAGTGAGGACACAATCTATTTAGAAACTTGTTTGGTGTTACGTATACTGAAGGGGGGTGGAATCACAATCCCCCTCTGAATCCGGCCGGAGAAGTTTGTCGGTGGAGCCGGCCCCTGGAGGCAGCCCCGGAG
>NW_008595353.1:0-6854 GCF_000691845.1 Merops nubicus | reverse complement strand
CCCACCCTGAGCACGGCAGACGGGACAATCCCCGCCCGCCGCGCCGGCAAGGTGCTGCTCAGGAAACGCGGGCAGCTCACTGCTCCTGCCAAGGGGACTATGTGCAAATCTCACCCGACAGAAAACACATCACACGGCAAGAGACAGCTAAACTGGGAGGGGAAAAAGATGGCCTAGCACGGCCTGTAATTGTTAGCAGGAAAATGTATTTCTTTTATGGAAAATTAACCAGGTTGATAAGCAGAGTTGAAGAACTCTGAAAAAAGATAAGGTATTTCTTTGGGTTGGGGGGTGTTGAAGAGTGTATGAGCTGTAGAATCAGTACTTTTATTGATGTTTATTTATTTAAGTTTTCCACAGACTACTCATTTAAGTATTTTATGTCTTCCTTATCTGTGGGCCAGAACGCTCTTTATCAGCCTTTGTGTCCCAATCTTCCTTCCCTCCTTTCTGCATGCTGACACTTCAGGCAATAAACAACTTTATTTTTATACAGGCTGACATTAAATATTAAATTCTCCCACACCCCCAGTCAAAGATCCAATTCATACAAAATTTAAATAACACAAACCAAAAATGCAATAATGACAGTATTTTTTCGAACAACACTAGGCAATAACTACAAAATAGTGTATCCAAAAATGTTTAAAGGACAAAGTCTATGCACGCAAAAGATTAATCAAGGCAAAAAATAAGTAATAAAAAAACCTGAGCTGCCTTTCCCACCTTACCATTATAGAAGCTTGTCTGTGCTTCACCATCTCTAACTTTATCAACAATAAACCCCAAGAAAAATAAGGATAGGTGTCCTAAAAATGCCCCAGTGGACAACAAGCTCTGTGGGGGCAAAAATGAAAGACACACTATCTTTGGATGGTTTTATTTTAACACAAACTCTTTCAAAAAGCTATGTTTCCTAGCCACAGGATCTCAAAACAAGAAATGGTTTTGCCTTCTGGCAATCCTGCAAGCAATTTCTCAAGTGCACCCGTTGATTAAGTTGTCTGACATGGAAAATTTTAGCTGAAACAATTAAAAGTTTGGGACAGCAACTAATAAAATGGTCAGATCATGGGGAGCACCAGCCTGTACAAAACCAGTTATAAAGCCTGCTGCTAACTAGTTAGCCTCGTTGCCTCTTCCCGTTCTGCTCTTCTTAAACCATGACAACTAATGCTTTTTTCTCTTGCCTTTCCAAATTCTGCACTGCCTTCTTTTAGCATCTATCTTATTTTTCTCCTCCTCCCAAATTACAACTTTCTTTTTCTTTCCTTCTTCCTCTTTTCTCTGATTTTATCTCTTTTGAGTTCTATGTGTTTGATGATGAGATTTTTAGGACACAGAACATACCTCACTGCTATCATAAGTTTCTCTGTGCAGTTATGTACTTAATGTGTACTTTTTAAATGAAAAATGATATAACACAATAACAAAAGCTACAAAACTTGATGATAGATGTTTATTTGTGAATGGCAAAATTAAATTTTTATTTCTAATCATGACTGTTGGAACAATTTCTACCTATAGATTATATACAGCGCTTATATGAATGTGCTACTGAGGATCCAGCTTTCACATAAATGAAGGAAAATAATAAAAATCAAATGGTGTCTTCAGTCTGCAAGTCCTGAACAACTAATCAGAATCTTAGTACGTTGGAATAAATCTTACTACAGTTTTCTCAACAGGAAACTACTGCTTTTAGTCCTATTTGTCTTTCTCATGATGTGTTGAGCAGCACAGAAAGAATCCTGTGAGTTTTGTTTGCCCTAATGAATGAGCAGACCACAAAACACAGACATCTGCTTACATGTTGGAAAATTTTTTCTTATTATTTCCAGCTATTTCTAGTGTTTGTTAAGGCTATTCCCTAGAGAGGCACTTAGAGGCTTGCTAACGAAGCCTGAAGTATATTAAAGTAAATTCTGTTTGCTTTTAGTCTGGTCAACTTTTTTGCATATAAGACATGTAAAAATAAGTACAACTTTGATCCTTTGCTTTCTTATGAGAAACCCTATACATGCCATAGGGTTTCTCTTCCATAGCAAAAAATGATTGACATTCGTATGCTCAGAAATGGGAGGAAAACTGTTCAACTGGACAATTTTTCTTAGGTAGGCTTTAAGATACCCAGGTTTTTGGTGTCTTTCCTGGTCAAATGCTTACTATAATCAGGTTCCACACTCTGCCGCTAATGCTGGCATAAATGGAAAAGGAAAATCTACACAGATCCTCTTCAAATTTCACCTCTCTTGCTAAAAAGAGTAGTAGGTCTGCTTACTCTGCTACATTTTCTGTTGAATTCAACGTTATAATTTTTTTAAGCTGTGGTGGGGAAGTTGAAGGGAAGAGGCTACATTATACATTAAATTCAATGCCAAGCAATGTAACTACACATTAAAGTCAAAGAGCAGTTCACATGAGAAATAGAAACACAAAGTGAGTCACTCATCTGGATAAAAACACATATATTATTAAATTTTCTTTCTTTATTACATTGACCTATAAATGTCTTGAGAAGCACAAGATTGAAATGAGTGAGCAGAAGCAATCATACAAACAGCGAGCTGTGCCATATAAGCTACCATCTTCAAAAATTCATGAAAATATTTGAACAAAGACAATCTTCTTAAGCAGTTCCATAGGTTCAGGGTGACTGTCACAGAACTGCTGTGCACAGTACTTGTACTTACCCCCTAACACTCTCCCACTATCATGTACTTCTGCAGTCCCCAGAAAGATTCCACCACAACCAACACACGAGCAGCAAGTGTAGACTGCCATTGTGTGGAAGATGAGGATGGGTTTTTGTAATTTGCAGGAGTACTAACTGACACAAAAAAGAATTTCATGTCAGAGAACAGAGGCTGTGAGTGATCAGCCAGCTACTACAGCACAAAATGGAAGTTTACTGGGAAGCATGTAGAAGAAGGGAAAATGAGAGTGATACCAAAAGGTAGACAAAGGAGGAGAGCAGAAAAATAACAACAAGAACACTCAAAAAAAGGCATTTTAAAATGAAGCACTAAATGATTTCATGTTTTCATTTCAAGCCAGAAATAATTACCCTTGCTTGTTTTTAATCCCTTACGCAATTTCCTAGTTGATCATAACTAAGGCAAAATATTTAAATTTTGTGATGTTTAGATTATTTTTCTTTTCCATGTGTGTGTGTGTGTCTCCAAGCATTTTTGGTGGCTGATCTAGAGGTTACTGGTTTTTTATACTAAAACTCAGATAGTCACTTAAATTCTTTGTGGAATTCAACTAATTCTAAATTCAGCACTAAAATTTGCAACATGATTTATCTTCCTACCTTTTCTCTTTCCTATCTTCTTGTATGTAAGAAAGGCAGATTTTTTTATGGGACAAAATATGAATCAGATAAAATTGTTTCAGGATGACTCAAAAGGTGAAAATTTTTCCTCCCAGTCATGTTGAGGCACCAGAATTACGGAATCTGTTCTTGCAGCACCACAAGCTGTCCATTATTTCCCACATAGCACCAGCTGACCTTGGAAGTGGTCAAGGTTTCTTAAGATAGTTTCTGCTCGCAGCCTAAGCAGCCACAAGCATCTACTGGAAAGCATTTGACAAAGAGAGAGGTGCAAGTATTCTTCACAGTGTGACAACATTCTGGTCAAAATCTGGATCACTCTTGTAGTTGCCACTGTCTCAATTCACAAAATAGAAGACTGGGCCACTGGTATTTGCGTAGCCAGTGAAAGACTTGCAGAATTTCATAGACTGATTCTTGTGGAATAGGACTGGAAGAAGGTGCATTCAGATCATAAAACAATGCTAGAAGATTTTACCAAGACGCAAACCGGCCAAAGACTGAGCTTATTCTGTGCCCAAAGTGTGTGCTTCTCACAGGACCAGCTCAGTCATTAAGGGTGTAACATATTTACAGAATAAAAACATCAACTAGTGAATCACCAGGGATCTCTAGATAGGTCAAATTCTTTTTTTCTACTTCACAGATCTACTTTACAGTTGAGAAAGCCTATATATCAAGGAGATCAGTATGGAGATAGAATCATGTTTGCAAGTAAATCAAGTACAAACATTTTTCAAGTCTTTAATGGCTTTTTCTTTCAGTTTAACATTCCTGTACTACTTCTCTTTTAAAAAACAAAAACGTATCTTCCCAGGATAACATCCTATTTACCAAACCAGACTCTACAATTTTCCCCACAAGTGACCAACGGCCAGGTTCTGCCAGCCTTATTCACAATGAGTTATATTTATGCTCCCTGTAATATTTCCAAAGAAAATACATCTTTCACAAGGTAAAAGTATTTCTCCAGGTACACAGAAATAATCTCATCTAAAAAGAGAGGCAAAGAAATAACAGAATCCAGAGCATCGAAATCTAAGTGGCTGGTCCTACAGCCAGTCCTCTCTTGTGTCAAATATCTATCAGCAGCTGAACATTTCTCTGCAGTGTCAGGACACCTCAGGCCTTGAGGCTGGGACGCAAGGAGGCTTGTTAAGCTGGTTAAGACTCCTCAACTACATGTGAGGATTTGCTCATTTGCCCTTGAATCAAGGGGCTCTGACAGGTGATAGAAGTAAATCTTGGATTGGAAGATGTTCTGTGTCAGCCCCCTAGACAGCTTGTATTACAGTAGGGAATTATTTAAGCCATTTAGACTATTTTTGATACCTATCCCTTTCAAACCTGATTGTAATTTGCTTTGGCATTCTGCTCTGGGAAAATTGTGCCAACTGGGGACACAAAAGAAAAAATTACAGGTACAAAGAGGAGTGCATGCAGCTAATGACTGAAATAAAGTTGTGCACTGGATGAAAATACAAGTGAACCCCTGTGAGTGCACCAGCGCAGGCAAAGGTGGATTGTGTCATTCTCCTTGAAACAAAGAGAAGCTAGAGATAATTTTTCTGCCAAAGAATCATCTCTGATTGTTTGTGCCACAGAGGCAGATAAATGCCAAAAAGATAGATCCCTCTGCCTCTGAGATACTGTCCTGTATAGTATAAAGTTAATAGCAAAGTAATAACGAGCCTCCAGTCCTGACATAAAATATAAAGTTATGCCTGCTGGATACAAGCTTCATGATCTATACCTGTGAATCCCTGTGATCATAGCACAATAGTCTCCACCACACTGGCAAAAGATGGGCAAAATGCCATCGAAAATGTGGACAGATTTTCACCAGCAACATACCATATTTTCAGCCTAATTTTGCATATAAACCAGGAAATAATTATTTTTTCTATTGGCTTGTGGCCTAATGATAAAAAAAATATTAATATGTAAGTGACAAGGACTTACATTTCTGAAAAAACAGATTGGCACTCACAGGGTAGGTAAAGACAAGAATATGTGTTTCTACTGCTATTCCCTTCTGAAATGATTCTGTACCATTTGTGTGGCTGCACTACGAGTTCTAGACATACGTGCGATCCCAGCGTGCCATATGGCAGGCCAGTAAAAAATAAAAGGTGGTTCCCATCATATTGATAACAATGATTTATTTATGCTAAAGTGAAAAAAAAAAAAAAAAATCATTTTCATTCTCAGCCCACATTTGGTAAACTGAAGCCAACATGTGAAAATTCTTCAAAGCTCCAGAAAAATGGAAACCATTAGTTACAACTGAAGCATATGACTTCCATTCCAGTAGTTGCAATTGCTCCTGTTATCATTCAGAGAGTTTAATACTGAGAGAACTTTTTGTATTTCGTAAAAGCCTTTTCCGGGACACTTTAAAGATACAAACTTCCTGCAGTGAATGGGAACTGACTGTGGCAGTACTCTCACACAAATGTATGTTCCTTGTTAACAGAAGAAAAATTCTGGAAGCATGATTACTAGTTAGAGTTGCAAGCAAAATTTTGCCTTGTGTCTTTTTCTTCCCTTAGAGCTTATCCATTTCAAGATATTACCTGACCAGCACTGCAAACCCCACCTTTTTTAAAGCACCAGACTCTCCTCCAAATACAGTTGCTTATTAAAAGTGAAAACAGGGTGGAAAGAATGGCTTCAGGCTCTCAAGAAAGAGAGTAGCTGCTCTCCAGGAAATTACGCACTTAGATGGTGTATGTCCTGAATCAAGATTAGTTTATTCAGGGACATAATAATATCTCCCACTGAGATTCCTTCACAAAATCCATGGAAAATTCATGATGTAACAACTACAGCTTCTCATTTGTTAGCCAGTTTTTTCCAGTGTGCATCAGACAATGGTCACTTGACTCACACAGCAATTCCTGATGATGCTACATTATCCTCATGATAGTCAGTGAAACAAAAACTACAGTGGCTTAAGCAGCAACCCTTCTGCATCTGTTTGAATAAAACCTGTTCAAATAATCAAACGCTTACAAGGAACTACTAAAAAGCACAATTAAGGTAAAACGTATTAATAAATGTTTAATACTTACACTTTTTCTGGTCTTCTGAAACTAAGAACCAATTTAATTTTATCAGATATTAAGTTTTATAGCCAGGTGGTAGGAAAGCTTTACTAATTCTGGGAGAGAAACCCTGCTTTACATGCCAACCATGTGGTAACTCTTAAAGTTGCACCTATTAATTACAAACTATCTTAAAATTACAAAAGGGCAACTGAAACAACACTAGCTTTCAACGATGTCTGAGTCTAAAATAATGGATTAATCTATACATAGTCTCTAATTTTCACCCAGGGACATTCTAGCAGACTTTTGCAAAATCTTCACAGTAGGTAATCTATTTGGGCCTTGGGAAAAAAAAAAATGAAAAAGTAGCCTTGGCATTCATTTAAAGAGGAAAGGCAGTCCTTACGATTCTGCTTCCTTCAGAGAACACAGCAGAATCGCCCCCGCTCCTCCCGAGGCGATCCCCA
>NW_008595352.1:0-7799 GCF_000691845.1 Merops nubicus | reverse complement strand
GAAAAAGAAACAGTCTCATCTGTTACAGTCTCCAACACAGAGCACCACTTCTTTTAATCTGGTTGTTAAACAGAATTCAGTTTTATATTTACTGCCTCTCTTTATCACCTCTCCAAATTCCAAGTTCAATGGTGCAATCAAACAGAACACTGTAATTCTTTAAAGTACATCTTAAAAATAGAAGCATGTCCTAAATGCATTGTTTGCTGATCTCTTTATATCTCTGCAAATACTAAAGAAATGCAGGAGATCCTGAAAATAGCTCTTCACAGTGGCAGCAGTGCACACCATCCCATCACACATAAGCCTGCGGCTCACTTGTAATCTTATGTTTTCCATTTTTAGGGCCAGTAGGTAATTGACATGACGTGTGTTTCAGGAGAGAAGACAGGAAGCAGCAAGCATCTCCTGCCAAGGTTAATCGCTGTTGTCCCCTGACTGGATCTCTGATTTAACTGCACATCTCAAGTTCTCTCTCCAGCAACAAAGAGCTCAGTTTTTACTGCAATTAATAAGGTGAGAGAGAGACCATGTTACTTGATGAATCCAAGGAACCACAGAAGACTGCCTAACAATCATCACACAGGTCTTTGGAGACTGCTTATAGGGCAAACTATACAGGTGATATTTAGGTCAACCAAGAAGTTATACATGGCATGTAGAAGTTTGTACTAATAAATGGCTAAACATTGTCACTTGACTTTGCAAAGAGAAGTTAAAATACTATACTGCTGA
Organism: Merops nubicus; assembly: GCF_000691845.1. NCBI lineage: Eukaryota > Metazoa > Chordata > Aves > Coraciiformes > Meropidae > Merops > Merops nubicus. The sequence goes on along the minus strand of NW_008595352.1, from coordinate 7,064 downwards.
ACAAATGCTATAAATGAACCAAATTATCGTGTGTTTCAGGAAGAATTTTACTTCAGAATAATGACCAAAGCTGCCAATGACTCTCTTAATTAAGAGTCCTTTTCAGCTAAGTCTCTGCATTGCAAAGTTCACATGCAAATATTAAATAGTCTTATTTAAAGTTAAAAGCATATATAGACAAATATTATTATATGTGTTCATATATGAACAATAAACTTTTGGTGCTTGTCAGCTAAAATGTAAGATACATGTATGTACACATACATATAAAAAATATACATACCTTAATAGGCACTTTTCTAGATTTTTATGTTTAAAATCCTCTGCTATGTATTTTCTTCCATTATTTTGGGGAACAGTGTTCAAACCACAATTTAGGCCAGCACTCTTAGAAATCTCTCTCTACTGTTTGCAGCATAGTGAAATCTTATTTTTCTTGCGGGTTTCAAACAGAATGTAGGCTAATAAAAGATACAGAAATAAGCAGAGTTCTGACACACTGTGAGTAAGACACTAAAGTCAGCTTCATTTGTCAAATAGTTGATGTAGGAGCTAAATAAAAACCTCTTAGTGAAACCTAAGACATCCAGTTTCTTTATACATGCAAACCAAGCTCTGTTCCTTTGTGTTCATTCCCTATCTTTTCAGAATGCTTACAGCTTTCAGTAATGTCTACTGACATAAAGTCTTTGGGTCAGCATCAAATTCCATTAAAATAATCTGAAAGACTCCCTTTGAGTTCAATGGGTTTTAAATCAGACTCTTATTAGACTCACCTAGCAGAGTAATAAATATTCATAGGTGGATGAAAGAACAGAAAATCTCTCTGGTTTTGAGTCCAGCGGAAAGATCATTTGCTTGGTGAAGGATAATCCAAGAAAGACTCATGGGCCAGGATGGAAATTTACCCTTTGTGTATATACAGGATATGAACAGGTAACTAAGATAACAGAAAAACAAAACCATAGGAGTACATGTTACAATTTTTTCAAATAGACACTCTGCAAGACACTTAGCTTTCTTATCCTTTCTTTAAGCTAACTGGAAGTCTTATTAATATTAACTGATTGGTTTCAACAAATCACTTTACTAAGTAGCATAAATTGATACAGCTTCAGTGATCAAAATAAAGAAAAGAATTCGAATTCTGCTTCTAGTGTTTCCCACTATACACAACAACTCCTCTCCATTTATATTATGGAGATGTCAGTGATATAATCTGGTTCTGTCATGTAATAAAGTCTTACTGACAGGAGTGAATTCAATGTTCTCTGTTGTACATGGTAAGATTCAAAGACCAGTTAGAATGAGTGGAGAGTTGGCTGGAAATCTTGGCATTCTTAATACATGGACTTTTCATTATGCAGAGTGATTAAGAAATGGAAAGGAAGAGGGTATGAGAGAAGTGGAGATTAAAATATCATAAAACATTAAGAAAACAGGACATGCTGGAAGGGGAGATCCTTTATTACTGGTATAACCCATAGGCAAACAGTCGCAAGGTGCAGAGGTTGCACAGCTTTCGCAGTAGTTTCATATCATCACTCAAACCACACTTAAAAAAGGAGATGCTGGAGTGCTAATTTGATAAAATGACAATGCTATAGTGACATCCTTTGTTTATGGAGAGAGAAAACATTATACTCGACTTCTTTCTTCCATTACTCTGATCATAGTGACATTGAACATATGGAAGGAAAAAATCTATCTTAACAGGCTTCATACAAGCTCAAAAACCCACATTTGTAGATCAGCATAGTGGACAAAGACTTTGCATGTAAGCTTCTGTTTTTGTTTAACCTGGTACGTAACTCAGCTTCACACAGCCACTTACTCACCCTAACACATACTATTCACTTTAACAGATAGGGAAGAGAACCAGGAGGGTGAAGTGGGAAAACACATGGGTCGATATAAAGAGTTTAATGGGGAATGCAAAATCTGAAAATGCAAGCAAAATAAACAAGGAATTCATTCAGTACTTCCCAGAGTTTGGTTAGAGCCATCCCCAGGAAAGCAGAGCTCCATCACGCATAAAAGTGACCTGAGGAGACAAGTATCATAATGGTGTATATGGCCCCTTTCCTCCCCTATGGCACGGAGTATCTCTTTGGTTAGTGCTGATCACCTGCGTGGATGTGTTTCCTCCCAACCTATTGTAGATCCCATCCATCTATTCTCTGGCTGGGCAGAGAGAAAGACCTTCATGCTGTGTAAGCACTGCTCAGCCGTAGTTAAAAAAACCTTGTGTTACCAGCGCTGGTTTGGTCACAAATACAGAACAGCACCATACCAGCTAGTATAAAGAGAATCAACTCTATCCCAGCCAAGCAAAGTGTTCAGTACTTGCATCATTGGCACTGACTGTTACTGCTTTTGCCACTTAGTTCCCTTCCCCTAGTTAAAATGTTACATGTTTATATAAGAATATCTTTTAACTCCGTTAAAAAAGAGGGAGAACATTATGTTATAACATACCTAAGAAGCTACAAAATATAATGCACATGCATAAGTGTAGGCATCTATCTGCAGAAGTAAATGCACATTTTATTTTCTTCTTATCAACACTATGCACTCTTCAGTGCATTCATCTGTCCTAATGTAAATATACTGTGTGTAAATGTAGCTTTAAAAGGTAGTAAAAGTGACTATTTAAATGCACATTCATAAAATGTCTGTACTGACAGAAAGGCAAAGTTAAAAGACACCAATTGTCATCTTACCTGCTAGTCTTAGGAGAATGAGACAGCAGAATATGGGTCTTTCTCAGCTGCTCTATCAGCTACAGGCATCCTCCCCTGTTAGCAGATTGTAGGTGTATTGGTGGGATGAGAATATGACACTAACTCCATAGTTGCATGTGCCATAGACTAGAAGACTTGTTCTCTTTTCCATCGATCCATTCAGTGTCTGTCTAAGGACAATATTCATTTGAAAAATTTTGTGTGCAAAGAAAAGCCCAATTCCAGGTGTCTTTTCAACATTAGTCAGTGATCTGAAGTTATATTCTTCACTATAGTTGTTAGAGGGAACATTCACAATTGTGTTGATTCTTCACCAGAAAATCTAGAAGAAATGCTCACAAAGCATTAACACGTATCCACCCTATTTTTCAGAGAGATCTAATTAGTACTATCTCACTTAATTAAAAAACCAAATAGGCAAACAAACAAACAATGTAATGTCCTCTTTCAGATAAGGCCCTCAAGTACAGAAACATACAAACAAAATTGTGATAAAGACACAAAATTGAGAGCTTAATTAATTAAACTTCAGGTGACTTCACATTTACTGTGTTCAGGTTTTTACATTCTACACTTTGCTGTAAGACATTTCTGGTTTAAGTATTTCTACCTGTCAGTGCTGAAGATTAAACATAGTTGTCATTTGCCTTTTGGTGACAAGTAAAAATTAAACTCATTTTTGCAATAAAAGAAATTTACAAAATAGGCCTTTTAAGAAAAGGACGTCACGCATTGAAACAAGCAGCTTTTTTTCATCCTAGAAGAGACTCTGCTATGAAGCTCAGGTCTGAACACTCCTGTCCCTGTGAAGTCAGAGAAACACATTTAGTCCTTGGAGAATCCTGGCCTCAGTACTTTACAGTTCTTCATGTCAACATAAATACTCACAAGCAGAGGATAAAAATGATGACAAACGAAATGGGAAAGCATTTCCACATTATGTTGTTAGAACATAAGAGGCATTACTACTGTTCTGGACTTTTTTCTTCCAATCTGCAAAAACTTAGATGCCAATGCTTCACATCCATCATGCAGTCACAGGTCAATAGATGGTGAATAATCAGAGCTCAGCTTTCCGCAGGCCTAATTCTTCACCCAAAGTAAAAGCTCAATCAGGCCAAAGCTTCCCCACAACTTTTGCTGCTATGATGAAATGTCAGCTGCATTTAGCTTTGTTTCAGAGAACATCACATCCTAAAAATCTGCCTGCAGGAAAACCCTCATGAGAAGTTACCACAATAGCTTCTTGTTCAGCCACAGAACACCTGAGGCTGCAAAGACAAAGATTACTTTTTGTCTCACAGTAGAATAATTCACGTGACAAAAATTCACATGATAAGCCTTAAAGAAAGATAAATTAATGGAATCCTGATTATTAACACTATAAGAGAAAAAGAAAAAGGAGATACAAATAGGGCTATGGTACCTACCTTTGCAAGGAGGAAGCTACTGCAGTTCAGTGGGCTCTACAGACTACTGGGGGTATCTAGCAGGATAAGCATACTGGAAATTTTGAGGAGTTTTAATAATGCTAGAATATATGTAAGCATAAAGATGTGAAAACAGGTAGACTTTGTTCTTAAATTCTTAATTTTTTAAGAAATTTTCCTGAAAACCATGTGATGTTAGAGATGAGTGTTGTGATTGAGTTTGATAATTTGTATTGTAAGAAATTTTCACCATGAGCATTCACGAAGAAATTAATCCTATCAAAGAGTTCATATTTTCTTGTCCTGGATGATTTCATATGATCAAATGTTTCTTTGCACATACCCTTAAAGGAATAAGAAAACATAAACAGCTAAACTGTGAAAATTCATATGAGAAAGAAATGTCAGATTTAATAGAAAAAGAGCTTTAAGCATACTGAAAAGTACCCCTTTCGACCATCCCTGAAAAATAGTGAGGAGTGCTTGATGTTTTGCAGGAATTCTGAAAAGAAACCAAATTTACAAAATATTCTGTCATTTATTTAGAGTTCCTGTGGAGTTCCTTAACTGCTTATGTCATGGTTCCTTTCAAACTGAATATTGAATATGTTCTGTCCAGTCATTTGGTGTGTATAAAACTGAAGAATAACATTGTTGTGGTTTGAGGCTTGGAATGGGGTCGTGACCTTCCAGCAACTGGGAGGACCCCGGGTGGGTGTGAAACCATTGTATTCCCTCCCCTTCCCACACACACTCTGATAAGAGGCAGGGAGTGGTTTCTTATTTCACTCCTGCCTTGGAGCTCAGAGAGGAAAGTTCTCCTTTCACTCCATGGGACCCTGGAACCATTTCTGAGGGTTTTGTATATTTTATTTTTTGTATTATTCCCCTAATCTTTGTATACATTATTTTCCTTATCTCCCTTTCTCGTTTTCTGTTCCCTGTTGAACAATATACTTCATTTTTTTTCAAAAGTGTCTCTCTCTATCTCGGTGGGGGGGAGAGGCAAGTACATAGTTCTGTTCCGTGTGGGTCCTGCCCTGAACCCCTTTTTACATGGAACCAGGACAAACATAAAGCCTTGACAAGTATTTTTGTCAGAAAATAATCTGTAAACCCCATTGTACTAGGTTGCAAGCAAAAAGTACTGAGGGAGCTCTTTTTCTAACTTCACCTGAGTCTCTAGCCATGAGTTTCAATGAGCTTCAAGGTCATCTTTCGTTTTTCTGTGGCATTTGCACAAAAGCTGAAAAAGAAATTCATTTAAGATTATCTCTTATACAATGAATTAATAGAATGATAAGGTGACACTGGTAAAGAATTATGTGGTGTTATTTGGTGCTTAATCTTCTGCAGCCACATTGCTAAGATGTAAAGCCATGTTGGAATCAGCTCAGTGACCTCATTTTTATATCTAACATATTTTCCTCTTGTTCTAGAATTGGGTTTATGTTGCTTCTGCACCTGGAGATGAGAAATTTGTGGTTGTTTTTGAAGAGGACTCTTCAACAAGAGATGTAGCTTGTCAAGTCACAAACAGTGGAAATCTATAGGGTATAACCCAGCTGAACTTTATGGTTTAGAAAATGAAATTTTTTCATTCAAATTTCTGTTTTTCCCCTGTTGGTCTAATTACACGAGCCTTATCCCTGTTGGGTTAAAAGGTGTTCCTCACACATTCACAGGTCACCTATTTCAAAACATTAATTGATAGAAGAGGCATGGACCTTGCAGAATTAGAGAGATCAAAAAATTTAAATCAAAGTAAATATACTAATCATTATGTAAGGGAAAAGTGTTTATAAACATGGTTTCGTGGTTCCCTGTTATTAGAGTTTATATGAGCTTCGGACATTATAAAGAAGACAGAGTGGGCAAAGCCCATCAGTAATTACAAATTCCATCTACTTTGTGAAGGAAAATGGAAGGAATAAAACCTTGCATTGACACAAAATTTTGAAGCAATCAGCACACAGAATTGAGCTGTCAGAGATGACAACCATAAGGCTACCCAAGCCTGAAGCAGATGGAGCTACCTCATTATTTGAAGTAGCCTACCAGTTAATAAATATTTAGCTTATATTCACAGATTGTAGGAAATATTTTTTAAAATATCTGACAAAGAATTGGATAATGGTTTATAAGAAAGAAGACAAATATTGCCCCTTTACTATGACATGCAGCCTGTAATTGAAATCAAAGGGATACTCTAAAAATGTGAAGGAACTTTAAAGTGGTGCTGTTAACACAACCAAAGTGCATTTCAGTCAGAAAACAACTGGTTGTTTAAGGTGCCAAAGGAACTAGTTTCTCATGAGTTTACTATTGGTGATGTGACTTTTTGTAGCTTTAACTGTTTTGTTCAAAATGCTGGACCTTTTCCAACACTTCAAAAAGTGCTAGAATAACCACTTCTAAAAAAGAGCAGGAGACAAACACACAGCAGGAAAACATCCCTAGAGAAGGAGAGGAAAACCATATAATTGTCTGAGCTCGTTGTGCTGCAGTTTAATGTACTGAAAAGCAGTATATTACTTTTCAAAAATACGGGGGTTTTATACCCACTGGTTTTGCCTGGGAAGAAAACACCCCCAGTGGGACCCCAGTAGTACCTCCAGGGTGGTCTTCAGCGAAGGGGAGGACAGTGGCGAGTAAAGGAGGGATGGGCAACGATCGCTTTCTTCCAAAATAAAAGGTTTTAATAACATGAAAATAACAAACAAAACCACCTGAAGCAGGCACTGAAACAGCACCCACCCCAGGGGGAGAAGCGAAAGAGCATGTGGCTTTGTGGTCAGAGGTTTTTAACAGGTAGGTAGGTGGGTTTACAAAAGCATTGTCCTGTAAGGATAAACGGATAGGATACCTAGAGGTCAGGGGTCCAATGGGT
>NW_008595351.1:0-36427 GCF_000691845.1 Merops nubicus | reverse complement strand
CTCCATGCGGTGCCCCCGGCGCTTGACCCGGGCCTCGCCCCTGGGCAGGGCGTTGGCGCTGCCCCTGGCTGCCGTGGGGCTCCGGTACCACAACGCGGCTTGAGGGGCGGCGTGGTTCCACATAGTCCTTTCTCGCAGTTATGCATAAAGAGCTAACGGTGCTGACAGAATTCGGACACCTGCCTCTCCCCGCATCTCTGCGCTCCGTCAAGCTGGGTGTGGGCGGGGACACGCCGGGCTGGCTGCCTGCTGCTCCCGCTTTATCCCTGTGGCCAAGGAAAGAGTATCCCATGATGAAGGCAGTTCTAAATACAAATCCAAATGAAATAAACCCAGCTGCTTCTTAATCCCTCACCATGGCTTCCTACAGAGCCTCTCACTAGCAGAGCATGTCCACCTTCTCCCACTCTATTACACTGTCAAAGTCTCCACCTCTGCGGAGTAGAAAGGACACCAGCGTTTTGCTCCACCTCTGCCTCAGGGACTAAAACAATGAGCATTTTCCACCCTTTCCCATAACAGAAATCTTTACTTTCCCCATCTCATTTTCACCAGTTTTTATCCTGATCTGAGGTTATTCTGGACAAGGGCCAGCGCTTTCCAGCACACACCTCTGGCTGCCAGACAGGAGGCAAATGATGCTTTGGGCCGGACCTTATGCCATGGACAATATCCACAGCACCAGCCCTGGGTGGCGCTGCCACCCTCCCAGGTGCCTCCCAGGTCCCTCCTCACTGGAGCACACAGGAAGACATGAGGATTATGAATTTTCCTCCCAGCTCTTCTTTTACTGGCAAGGCTCCTTCAGCTGTTCCTCTGGTCACAGAGTGGACCCCAGCAGCACACAGCTCCATGTTCTGCCTTTGGTGCTCAGACAAAACCTGGGCAGCTGTCATGGACATCAGCACATGTTCAGCATTTGGGAACCAAGGGAATATCAAAGTGTGTTTCCAAAATGGCAGCTGACTAGAGTTTCATCTCCATTGCCACATGTTGCCCAAATATCCTGTGACAGCTGCCTATACTTACCATGCATAGTCGCAGTTATTTGAATAACAGTCATCCACTGAACAATGTGCAAACATTATTCTCCTTAAACAAATGAACAGGTAATTGAGTTGCTTGTAGGACATTTCAAATTCACAGAATCCACTACAAATGGTATTATACTGTCTTTGATATAATGTCCAAAGTTGTTAAAGCCTATTCTCACTTATGGATCTGGGATGTGGCCATTGGCACGCTTTGGTTTGCTGATTGTTAGTATGCCTTTTAGCCAGAAAGCAAAGTGCTATTCTTCTTCTTTAATTTTAAAAAATTCCAGTGTTCCTATCCGAAAAGATATTGAAAATAGTTTTTCTTGCTGCCAAGAAAAGGATTGGAAAATTCTATTCAATGCAGATTTTTTTTTATATCCATAAATACTTTATGAGTTTATAAGCAATGAGAATTTTTAGGTCTCACTGAGATGACAGAAATACAAGACATGAGGTGATGCCACATGGTCATCTTGCACACACATGATACACTAGGTCAGTGAGGTTTGCCCTGGAGGCATTGTCACCAGCCCAAGCTGACCTCAGGTGGCCACAGCTGCTCGCTGGGAGCTGGCCAGGTACCACTTCTGACAGCTTCTCAATACCTTCTCACATTATAGTAGGCAAGGCTGGAGGAAGGAGGATCTCTTTAAAAAATGCAGTGGTATGAGACAATGGTATACTATGAATACAATACATTTTGGAAATACAAAATATTGGGTATTTAAACAAGGTTACAGTAACAACTACAGTAAAAAAAAAGGTACTCTGTATTTCCATAAATGTATAAAACTGTGCCATTTAAATACAAATTAATGTCTGTTTGCTGATCATGATTGTTCTATTATTTATGTTGAACAGAAAGGCATCATTAACAATCTAGGAACAGATGCACTCAGAGCAAAATTGTGCATATTTATAATAAGGAATTACAAAATACTAGTTTGCTCACAAATTAACATTACATAATAGAACATTTTCACACAGTCTTGTGGGAGTGATGTTAAAATTCATCATATTCAGTCATACAAATTGGGTCAGCTACAGTTGTTAGCGTAGTATTTATTGTCTACCTTGCTCTATATCCAGTATTTTCCTGTAATTTTGTCCTTCTGGAGAGACTAATGTAAAAGAGCAAAGCTGCCCCCCAGCAAAGAAAAAAGCTGTGTCACACTTCGGAATTCATGCAGAACAGTGAAATCTGTGCTTGTAACAGAAGATGGACTGCAGACCTCTTAAGGAGTATCACAGAAAGCTGTAGAAAGGAGAAAATGCTTCATACAGAAAAGAATGCAAATCCAGGTGTTTTGTCACTGGCAGTACACAGTCACCTGCTGGCAGTGACAGTGAAAAGAAAATTGCTTTGCAAAACGTACTTGAGGCTGCATATGTTAATGGCGTGTTCGCTTTCAGGAGAAAGGAACAGATACTGAAACAGGAGATACCACTTAAAAGTTATGACAGAGGAGTCATAGATACACAGAGTGAAATTTCATCCATTTGACAAAATCACTAGCAGCATATCAATAAGGTTTGTATTTTTTTTACAGCTGTGACATGAGAACAGTCTGCAACTATCTAAAAAGCAGCCACAAAGATGAAAGGAATAATTTCCACAAGGTAGACGGAGTTAAGTTATTATGAGGAAAAGTATGGAAAACTTTTTAACGATAAGGAGCAGAGGAAAAAGATTGACTGGGAACAATGTGCAGCCTCTATATCAGGTGTTTTTAAGAAGAAGTTAAAGAAATATCAGAAAGCCAGAGCTGGGGAAGAAGGACAGATGAGGGGAGGTCCCTTCCAGTCCTATGATCCTATTAGCATTTTTTTGTGAAAAAGTGAAAACAGCTACATAATGATGTCTAACATCTCCAGTAGCAAATGTGCAACCTTTATGTGCACCACTAGGTGACTGAAGGTCACAGCCGGCTGCTGCTGTTGAACAGTTAGTGTGATCATGATGAAGGAGAATTTAGATCACTGCCAAACAAAAACACCTACTGCAAGGGTTGATTGCTCGGGCGTGCGAGATGGCTGCAAAGTTTGGACACACCTCCTGTAGCTTGCAGATGCTGGAGCAACACCGCTGGCTCTAAAGCCTTAATGGACATCTCTCATGCTATTAATGAAATGCCACTTGAAACTCTAGACAGTGAAAAGCCAGGACAAGATGGCAACTGAGCCATTCAGTCACCAGCACATCCCACTATGGTGATGAGAATCTTTACCAGAAAGATGGAGACACTGAATTTCACTTTTGAAGAGGAAGACAGGTTTAAGTGATTTCTTCAGCTCAATAGAAAACCGTGCAACTACTGCACAGCCAAATGCCATTACTAACAGAAGCAAACACTGCTCTGCAGGAAAAGCTCCCACTAGGATCAATGGGACATTCTCCTAGTAATCATTTAGGACCAGGTCTTACAGTTACAGAAGATACAAAAATGTTACTTTAATCATGCTTTCAGATTCATGAAAAGTGACTCAAAGGGAGTTTCACCCAGAGAATTGACAGTTTTCAATTTCTGCTCTAGTACTGCAAGACAAAAAAAAAAAAAAAAAAAAAACAAACCACAGGGTATCAGTCAAGCAGGTTTTTTTACTAAATAATTGTCTGGGCTCCTTATTTAAAGGAGATATAGATATTAGGCAACAAGTCACTTAACTTCTCCCCACTACATGCACAAGCCCCCACGTGGTTTTGCATTTTCCAAATGCTGAACAGATTTAGCTTGCCATCTATTCTTTATGTAACAGACCGCTCCTGGAAGAGGTGACCAGCCTCTTATGGATGGTGTAAATCAACAGTGCATCTGCTACCCTGTAGAGAAATCCTTTTGGGGAGCTGCATTTTCCCTTGCCTGAGTTGAACCCAAGCTATCTCGCAGTCTTACCAGGGTCAGATTAATTCTATATATAACTGGTTCAGAGGAAACACAATATTTGTTTTGTCTGGGATCATGAACTGGGTGTTTTCTCAGCTGGCATTTTGCATCCTCCGGAGAAGGAGGAATTCCCATGAACTGACAGCTACACAGTTGTTGGGAGACAAAGTTGTCAAAGGGTGATTCTTTAAAAGTCAGCTTTGGCAGCATCGTTGTCACAACACATGGCACCAAGGAGCCTGGACAACACGCAGAGGCGCAGGGCATTCCTCACATTTATAGTCTTCCCACACGTTTTATTACAATAGGTTGCATTAGTCCAGCCAGGATCGACTTCTGGATTCACTTTGCTGAACAAACAGATCACAGGGGAGAGAGCTGCAGAGCTCTGACTATATGCCTCCTGTGCTCCTCACCTTCTCCATGTCCACGTCTGCCCTTCTTTCTCTGCAGGGGAAAAGTCACTTGTTGAATTGTAAAAAAAGCATAGGCTAGGTACCACAGGTTCAGATGACCATGACTGAAAAAATTAGATTAGTACTCTGAGGAAATTTATGCTGAATTACAAGTGTTGACACCTCTTTTACAGAAAAGAACAGAAAGACAGCATTTGCTTCCCTGATGGACATACTTCCAGAAACATATCAGAAATACTATGACAGCCAGTAAAGAAAAGAGACAGAGCTAGAATAAGGGCTTCGTAAATTGTTCATGTTGTGGCTGCCCTGGGAAAATGAGACAATAAGACTTTTCCTGCTATCAGACAGCATTTTTAATAAAGTATGCTATTTTATCAGCTTGGCAAGAAAGCATCAGCTCCAGCAGTAGAAGGAAGGATGGCTCACGCCATTTGCAGTCACACAGCTATTGTTCAATGGGTCTCACAAGTCCAAAAGCAGCTGCTGTGAGGTGCTGCAGGTGTCCCCAATGGGCAGCACAAAAAGGCTGTCTGAGGGAAGGCTGGGATGAAGTCTTTGCCAAGTCACTGCTGCTAAACTGTGCTGCACTCACACAAAAGGAATAATGCACACGCTGGGTTTTTGCCTCCCCTTCAAGTCTTCCACCAAAACTATACCTTTATTCCCTAGAAAAGCAAAAGCTTAAAAATGCTGATTGGTGCAGGTTAGTATTTTCTAAAGGACCCAAGCCCTGTGCAATGTAATTTGAGTTGCTTTTTAATGCTTATCCCATGTCTCCATCTCCCTTTTCTGTGGAGCCAGCTGACCAGCTGGCAGCACCCTGCAGGTGTGGCAGGCTGTCCTTCCCTTTCATTGCCTGAAAAACCCTTACAAGCTCAGCAGTAAGATGCAATGACATTTGGCTGTAGCATTTCTTGGTTCACATGTCCCATTCCTTCTAGAAGCCATCTGCCTGAGAATGTATTCCCAGACTTTCTTACCACTTAGGGATCTTTTCCCTTGATTTGTACATACTTGGTGCATTTTTGGTGTTGACATGGTCAATAACTTGCAAACACAGCTATGAAACTGTACATTTACATGAAACTTGCTAAAATGGAATTAGCTTTTGCATCCATAAGAAAGAGGCTAGGGCAAGAGAGAGAGAGAGAGAGATAACCACATCTATACATGTACTTGTTTGCTCACAGGTCAACAACTTTGTGGTTTCCTTTGTGTGCCTGCAAAGGGCAAGCAGTTCTTGTGCCAGCTTCCTTGGCACTAGACAAACAGACAGACTAATACATCACAAGTCAAGCTAAGAAACTGAAAGATTTCCAATAGGCTTTTTTACTGAGTTCATTAGTATGTTGCTCTAAGTGTCACAGTTAAGAAGCTATAAAACATGAAAAGACACACTGATTAGCTTCAGTATTCCTGTATCCAGGCTGCTGGCAATAACTCTTACTGTAATTCATCACAGAACAGATGTGAAGTGAGCTTTTCTTCTTCAGAGGGAAATGTTCCACAGCTGTTTGTCCCACCACAGGGGAACAACAGGTAGGTGCTTCCACAGGAAGCAGCTAATACATGGGAAGTGCCACTGGTTGGAAGGCTTCAGGAGGCAGTGGGTGATCAGTTTGTTCCATTTGGTCTTGTGCTGTTCCTTATCACTGAACCAAGTGGTTTCTGGATGCCTCTAACTCACCAGCTGAAAAAGAACAGAGAAATGGAGCAGTTAAGGTACAGTTCAAAAAGAGAGAGAACTCCTACTCCCCACAATTTCCCTGACAAGTAGTGCCACCACACAGGATAGGGACCAGAGGGCACTGCCTTCAGCAGATAAACCAGCAGGATATGAGGCATCCTTGATACCTCCTAACAGCTGAGTCTGGGGGAATGCTGAGCCAAAGCATCTATGGGACTTCAAGGTCTCTTTTCCAAATGTTAATAAGAAGATCAGAACCTGCCTCTGTGTATTTGGTGTCAGGATCAGGTACCCTGGTAGTGCAAAAGCTTTTCCTGATGTCCATTTCAAACCTCTCAAGGCCGACCTTCTGCCTGATTTATCCTCTGCATCTATTGCAAAGAGTTTGTTTCTACTGTGTTTGTAACAGCCTTTCAAGTACCCACAGGTTGCTATTAGTTCCTTCTTAGCCTTCTCTTTTCCATATCAAACAAACATAGCTCTGTAAATCTCTCCTTCCATACCACATGCTTCACAGCCCTAAATGCCTTGCTAGTCCTCTGCTGGGCAATCCCCAGTTTCTCAATCTCTCTTGACCAGGGAGCCTCAGACTGGACACAGTATTGCAGATATGTCCTTACCAGTATTAAGTAGAGAGGGATAATAATGACTCACAGTTTACTGGCCACAATCCTCCTAGTGCAGCCCAACATACTATCTGCATATTTGGAAACTGAACCTTGAGCATGCATTAACTCTCAGATCCTTTCCAGCAGGGCTCCTGGTTGGTTGGTTCTCATTTTTTATAGATCCACCCAATTTGCAAATCTCTGCAGTTCTCCTTGTTGACCTTCATGAAGTTGCTGTTAGCACAGCGCTCAGGTTTCACAGAATCCATCGGAATTCTCCCACAGATTAGCACAACTCAAAATGAAAAGTTCCACCCGAGCATATTCCAAACACAGAGAGCAAAAAGGCAGATCAAACTGAATTACTGCTGTTAAAAGCAGCAGCAACCTTCTACACATAACACAATCCCTCCTGTCCTTTCACTTGATTAGCAGAAATTCCACCAAAAAACAGCCTCTCCCATTTAGTTCTTTGTCAATCACGTGCCTGTATTGAGCTCCAGGGAACTATGCCTAGTTATACCAATAAAAGATCTCATTCACCTTTCCTTCTGGTGCCTTGAAACTGATGTTACAACTCTTTTTTTCCCCCCTGAAATCTTGAGGACTTGTGATGACCTATAAATTACTATTTGCTATGTGCTGCTGGTATTTGGCACCAGTGCTTACACTTCTGTCTGATCTGTTGATATTTCAAATTCTCTATCATTCTACATTTGATAGCAACTTAATATTTTGTGGAAATCCAACTGCTTTAATTATGTAGACATACAAACAGTGCCAGCAACATTATTGGAAAGGAATGAATGTTGCCCTAATAAACTGCCATGAGAAGTCCGTTCACATAGTGAAAATGCTTGCCAATAGCTTTGCTGACCGCATAAATTCAGTTCTGTTTGAAATGTTTGTGAAATCAAGTGAAGAGGACCAGTTATGCCTTTCAGAAGAGAACTGCAAAGACAAAATCCGCACTGAAAGCAGATAGCTCTCATATTGATTTCTCTGAAAGCAGTAACAGAAAAGTATATTTCATGCCATTTTGGCAGTTCTGCTCCTTACTGCTATAAATACATATATATAGTGTCTCAAAATGCTCATATCCTTATTCCACTCAGGATCGGAGAAGAAATACCATATGGTAATGAGTACAGTAAGTGGGGATGGAAGAAATTTTATTGTGCATATAGAAAAAATATAATTATTTAATAATTGTGATTGTAGTTTTACAGGATAGATAGATCTAAAGTATCATTATCTGCTCACTTTAACAGATGCATTAATGACAGGAATGGAACTGTATGATTCTATGATTCTACTTATTAGTTCTTTTCAGTTACAAGTGATTTAAAACAACTTTTTTAAGCGCAGAGGGAAAAGCATTCTTTTATTTATTTTTCATAACACAAAGACATATTTTTAAAGATAACTAATGATTTCAGGCACTTCCACTTGTGGGTATTCTTTCAGCAGCTAAAAGTCAAAGGCTTGGGGAAGCACCCTTGAAAAGGCAACTTCTAAAGCAGGGCACAACACACCATGAATCACTTCTCAAAAATCTCTCCAGAAACAGTGAAGATGACAAGGCAGTGTCATGTGGCAAGTATTTTGTGACAAGCAGTAGAACTGCTCTGTGTATAAAATGAGCCTATAATCCAACACCAACTAACAAAGAGGATACATCAATAACTGTTTTATTTTAACAGCTGTCTGAACTCCCAGATGACTTATGCTGCCTATATTGTCATCTCCTGATTAGAAAGGGAGATATATATATATATACACGCACACACAAAAAACTAACACAGCAGTGACATCATGATTTAAAAATACTCTAATAGCACAAGATGGAATTCAGGATCTAACCTACCAAAAGAAAATGCATCATTTTCCTATTTTGTCCACATACAGAGTTTGCTTTCCACTACAGGCTATTTTAATGGGATCACTTATTAAAGTCAACGAGAAATAAAACACTGTTTCCAAGAGGGCCTGTTTGAACTTGGATTCCTTTTTTCCTACTGCACCAAGTTAAACCTTTCTTAAACAAACAAACAAAAGATCAAGATATGATTAGTCAATTACCATATTAAGTCATATTAGGCACTTCTTTCCTGGTAAGTCAGAAAATGCCACTCATTAGACAATATTTCTTTTAGACTATTACTTTTTAGACATTAGTCGAGTTCTGCTTTCATTTTAAGTTATAAGCCATTGCTTTACCACATTTACTCCATATATCTGGAGGTTGATTCTTCCCTATCATTGCTGACAGTGCAGAGCCATTCTAGTAGTCACTCCAGATCAAAATATAAGCAAGAGCAAAACCAGCCCTGTATGTGTTTATGTTTCTTCCCACTGAATAGTTTTTCTAGAATTGGGTACATTTAACAATTTTTACTATTGACCGTTGACTACTGATTATCTTTACCGTATAGTGTCCGGTGCCCCTGGGGCACTGTATGATGGAATTTCCTACATGAATAAGTTGCATCTGCTGAATATTACCATTTGACTAATTATCCATTCCTCAGCAGAAGGGAATTAATTATCTAATCTTTTGGGGTTTTTTTTCAGAAAACCATACACACATGTCTACCCTGCATGGCCACACCAATCTGTTGCATGCACAGTGTTAGATTGATTAGTTGTATAAAAATCTGCTGTGCCTAATGATGCTATTTGCACACTGTAAATTGCAAGTCTGTTTTTTTGATAGTTTTGCAAAGGTAATTCTACCTCCTCTTTCTCTCTTCTCAAGCTTTTCCCAAAAATTATAATTTAATTTTTTTTCCTAATTAAATTGCTACACGTTTTGTCTAAGCGAGTTTTCCATCACATCTCTATCTCAAGATCATGACCTGCACCAGCTATGCACCCCTGGAACAATGAAACTGTCAATGACAGGCAAAAATGTGGCATTTAGCCCACAGAATTTGGAAGGTGCCACTAGAAGGGATCATGTTGACTGTGAACATCTGTGTCTTCAAAGTGAAATGCAAAATCCACTTCTTTGATCTAGTCCTCTGCTCAGTAACACCATATTTATAAACAAACATGCATCATATAAAAGAAACATTGCCTTGCTCCTCCTGAGCAGAGAGAGAAGAAGGTGCCTTCTGTGTCCATTTTAATTTTGGGAGGCAACTGGACACTACAGCAAAGAGCCGCTTTATATAAGGACCTAGAGATGTGGAGATTTTCCAAAACTAACAGCACATTGTGCACTGACAGTGTGGTAAGTGAGACGGTTTTCACCATTAAGGCCTTGGAATTCTAGCCACATATTCAGCTGAACCCCCATCTGAAATCTGCCGATGAAAGCAGCTTTAGCTCTCACACAGCAGTGACAGGGAATGAAGATACACATCAGGCTGTGAGCACTAAGAAGTAAATTGTTTGCCCAGATGGAAATCAATAGCTCTCTTCACTCTCTTCATTCTTTGGCAAGATCGGGAGCTTTGGATGGCAATTAAAGCTTACCCAGCTGCCGAGTGTCCTAATTAGACACACAAGAAATCCCACATTTCTCCTCCTACCTGAAACATCCCTTGCATCACATTCATTAAGCTCATTACAGTCAGGCCTCCTGCTGTTGCTAGTACTGATTTATTTTTTTAACAGAAAAACCCCAAATCCTTGCTTGCATGTGGATCCACCAGTAAGCAATCCTCCCAAAGCCCCATGGATGCTCCATGATTGCCACCAGAGGCAGCCTCTGTGTCACACGGGGATTTTCACAAGATCCTTCCAGGCAACATCTTCCCCTTCCCACTCCATTTTCAGTGCTTCTTTTCCTCCCTCTGAATTGTGCAGCCCACTCTCCCCTGCCCAGGGCATTTTCTGTTAGTTATTGCCCTCCTGCAGACTCGCTCCTCGGCCGCTCGTTTCTCTCCCTCGTGCTGAGCCCCCCGCACCACGCGGGCTGCTCGGGCGCTGCCTGGCTGGCCACGCTCAGCGAGAAGCAGGACGAGCCGTGGCCGAGATGTGCTGGCCCACCCGCTGGTGCCACCTCTGACCGCCCACCTGCACGAGCAAGTTCCTTAGCTGACCACACCACTGATGGCAGTCAAGCCAGAGCGGTTTCATTTTGGCGTTCATGGATTTGTCTGCTTCTCTTTGAAAAGAAGCACTATCTTCTATGTATTTTGTCATTACAGTGTTCATCTGTCATTTGTGAACTCAGGCAGGTCTGGATTCCAAGAGGAAAGAGCAGACTTTACTTCTTGATATACCAAAAATTTCTCCTTTAACCTGGTAATCTCTCTAATTTTCCTGACACATTTTTGGTGCTGTATA
This sequence comes from Merops nubicus, assembly GCF_000691845.1. Taxonomy (NCBI): domain Eukaryota; kingdom Metazoa; phylum Chordata; class Aves; order Coraciiformes; family Meropidae; genus Merops; species Merops nubicus. The sequence goes on along the minus strand of NW_008595351.1, from coordinate 25,495 downwards.
AATAAAAGAAACTAATGGACAGCTGAGCTTGAGCAGTGCAAACAGAATCCAGGATCTCCTCCTAGTTGTCCAAAACATGTTTTTTTTCAGAAGCCTTCAATAATTCAGGTCTGAGTCTAATGCAATTAGTGAAGCCGTGGAAAGCATACTGAAGAAAAAAGCCACTAAAAGCTCAGGCCTCTTATTTTATCATCATGATTATCACTTTACTATGAATCAAATTGGCAAGACGCATTAAGTACCCATGGATCAAAGAAAGAGGGCTCTAAAAAGACAAAGGTAAAATAGCATCCTGACAGCTCAAGACCACAATGCCCAAAACACTGTACTGTATAAATCACCTCTGTTTGCATAGAATGGTTAGATTCTTTTAATTAAGCCACAAGATTAGCTGAACAGGGCTCAACTATATTCTCCAAAGAACAAATAAGCTATGGGATACATTAAGGGAAAAAAGAAAGGATAAGAGGAAACCCATCACTCCCCTTGAGCCATCTGTAACCTTCCAATTTACATGGGAACTTCTAAGGAGGAGGAAGAAGGTTAAAAAGTTTATTAAAGAGCATTAACTTGTGTTATGCTTTTTTTTTTGGTACCTTTAATAGCACTTTAAATCTCATTTATTGTCCGCCTCCACTGCACTGCTCTGGAAGAGCAGAGAGGCCTCAGAGGCAGGTATAAACGAATTTACAGTGCCAGAGAAGCACAAGGAACATTAATGAAAATGATCTCCATTATCAAAGAAAGAAAAATTATTGAAAAGCCAGTACTATTGTTGACGCAAGAAATAGTTAAAAATTTCACTTCATATCGGTGTGTTACAGTTTGTCAACAAGGGCCATATTCTTTCTCCTTTAATACAAATAATTCATATGCATATGATCTATTGTAAATAAAGCCTTATGGGAATTCTCCTTGAAGAAGAAAAAGACCATTTGTCCTTCACCAGCCAGGCACAAAAGGGATGCTTTGCTGTTTTATAAAAGCTGCCAGTCAATTCTAGGTATGGGATCATCTATCACAATAGGCAACGTGCCATCTCCCACACTGGTGAAGTGCTGTGTAATTTGCAGTGCTGTGAACATGGCTTGTAATTATATTTGATAGGGCCACAGGACATAAATTACACAGTTTTTACATTTAGCTGCTACCACAAATTCTTGCCTGGCAGTAGCTCTTAGGGGTTTCTAGGAGGGATAAGGGGGAGAGAGGGGAGTGGGGAGGTGAAGACATGTTCTGAACTTAAAAGACATTTTATTTTTCAAGTCAGAGTTTTAGGAAAATAAATAATCATAACTATGTGGGCATATTTTATTATTATTATTGTTGTTTCGTTGTCAGTTCGTCTGGACAACATCTCAACAGAACTAGCAAGAGAAGAAAAAGGGCACAATTTCAGTTTGGTTTTGTTTGTTTTTTAAAGTTCAGGGCAGGCAGTGTCTCTCTAGGTATGTCACAGCAAGACCAGTTTTCTTCTCCTATTTGCAGTGATTCACAAGCACAGCTGTCAGGCAATATTCTGGTCTGGAAACCAGCTCCATAAAGAAGACCAGCTTATAACCTGTTCTGTGCATGCTGGGTGCAACACTTGGTCATACCTGCTGACGATTGTGATAGATACTCTCCAAGACACAAAGCAAGAAGAGGGCAGATGTCTCTTGCAGAGACATTAATGATGGAATTTGAGGAGAGAGATCCTAATCATAGCACATGAGTGATTCCCCAGGATTTATTGTCATTAAGGAACAGAAGGCTGAAAAGGCAACACGGCAAGGCCATCCTCCAACACTGATCCCAGCAAAATGCTCCATGATTGAAGATTAGCAACTATTTAATCCATTTTGGCCTGGAAAGAATTTAAAAAGAATAAGAAGTTTGAGTCAAAACTTGAGCAAGCCTGAAGATATCCTGACATGTTTGTGAACTAAATTCCCTCCCAACACTTTTCTATTATTTCAGTTCTTGGATCATCATTCTTTGCATGCTGGGACAAACAATGCCTTTTATTGTAGCCTGCCCCATTTTCCTCTTGCACACAAAGGGAAAGCTCCCTCAATGAATGCCAGAGGCAAATATTGCTTTCTCAAAAAGTTACATGGGAGAAGTATGCTTCGGCTTTTGTTTGCATACTGTAATCTTCAGCTGCACTGAAAGCAGCCTGAGTCATTCATAAATATGGCCTTTGGACTTTAAAGGTCAGCTATGCTTTTCATAATAAAAACCTGTTAACACAGAATCCTCCTGGCAAACCCAAACCTTGATTTTAAGTGATGTATCACAAATGACCCACCATGATAAACACTCCACCCATGAACTGCTACTCCGCAGTCTCTAACAAGCAGTACCAAAACAGGAAAAAAAATAATTATGAAGATAAGGTGGTCTTGGAGAGATCTAGCAAAATCTGTGATGTTTTTCACATACCATAGATTGGTGAAGGACTTGACACAAATTCCCAACACAGTTGAATATATGTAGACTCCTGAAACAGGAGGCCAGCTTAGGAGAGAAGCAGCAGCATGCAAAGGATCAGCTTATGAATAAGGAGCCTTGCAGTGAAACGACAAGGGCCAGTTGTAAATAAGAGAATAACATTTGAGACATAGAAAAGAAGCACAAGACATCTTCCAAACATAATGAAAAATTCAAACTCTTTCAGGGGCTTAAAAGTATTTAAATGTAAATGAGCTTCCTTCACCCAACCCAGATTCAAGAGCTGCTTAGAAATTGTTGCATTATTTTCTGTTGAGTAATCATAACTTTTGAGCATTCAAAAGCGTACTCCTTGACAAAGAGCTGTAAGCATGGTGTCTGCATGTGCATGGGATTGTCTTCTATTAACCTGGGAGGAGAGGAGGTCTGTTCTGAAAAAGATGTAGCACCTTCACAGCTGGGGGTTGTGTGCATCCATTTACTTGAGACCAGTTCCCCTACACCTGTGCCTGAACCCCAGCACTCAATGTAAACTTGTTATTTTTATGAAAATCAATTAGAAATATGTAGGAAGAGTGGCATAGGGTTGCTTCCCTGTGAGAGCCATAATATATTTTAAAATTTATGACTGGATTTGGAGCTGATGAAAGGCTGTATGTTGACAGACAGAAACCAAAGTCCACTAAGCTGAGGGGAGCGGGTAGCAGCTGTCCCCAGCCCCTGGCACCATGCTCTGGCTGCTGCAGCCTCCCCTGGGGCAGCCAGCTGCCCACATCCCGAATGGCCTATTGCTCCCCATCCAGTGCCAGCAAGGATGCAGCTCAGTGCCAACTGTCACAGAGATGTCTGTGTTCCAGAGGACTTCCCAGGGAGATGGCAGGAGCCAGAGCAGGTAGGCAACGCTGAGCTGTGCAGAGCACTCACGTACCATGGGCTGAATCTCTACATTCCTCCTCATCTCCTTCCTCCCACCCCAGCCCTGTCAGCAGTCCCACCACCTCTCTTTCCACTGGAGCACTCCGAGTCAGATAGATATCAACTCCTCCATTTCCTTACCCCTTCTGTTCTCCCCAAATGTACCTAGGCTCTGGTATTTCTTTCTCAACAACTCTACTGGCAAGTCTGGACTGACCTGGTTATGACTGCAGCATGGCATCTCTTCTGGCACCCTGGTACTCAGCCACCCCACCCTGCTGGGTTATAATGCTGCTTTTGAAGTCACCCAACTAGGGGACCCCTCAAAACCACAGCTTCCCATGCTCTTTCATCAGGTTTGGGCTTCTCAGACAAGCCCAAAGCCAGTGGGAGCTGCCCTCAGTCCCTCTGGCCTCAGTATAAATGTTTTTACCATATACAGAGGTACTCCTTGAATCTCCTTTGAAAATCCAGCCCTGGTCTCATCAGACTTTAACACCATCTCTCATATACACATCCCTAGTGCTCCTTTCAGGCTCAGCCAGACTGATGTATTTTCTCTTTCTTCTGTACCACCTCTCCATAAGGAAATATTTTGCCAGTTCTGCTCAGCTTACCACACATTATCTTTTCAATCCCTTGTCAAACTCACTCTTGCTAGTCTGCTCACAATGCAAACAAGGTAATGGCCGGTTATTTGCATTAGCTTCTCAAGAAGTTTTATCACATTGCAATATAACTTCACCCTTCTCCTGGGTGCTTGCAGGCCGGGCTGCTGAAGGAACTGACAGGTGGGATGGGACAGGTTCCTGCACGTATGGAAAGGCTGAGGAGGAACAAAACTTCCCCCAGCTGCCCTGCTCAGACGGTGGCCACCACAGTCTCCATCAAGAGCTGGCGTCCAGAGCCCAAAACTGCTGTCTGTTGTTCTGGCCCCCGCTCTTCATCTCCACTTCCCTTAACACTCAGTTTTTGGTCTTGCTTAAATTTGGATTACTAAGTTCTCTGGCTAGGAAACTTGTGCCAATTCCAGTAAGAGAATTTCCTTTAAAGCACCTAGCAACTTTCTGGGCACTGGCAATTTATCACAGGGAAAGCCATTTCTATTTCCAAATAGTATGAAAATTAATGGATATAGCAATATTTGTTTCTAGTATTCGATAAATATTTACTCTCACTGATTAGGAATAACATTATCCCCACGCCTAGTTAAATCTGCAGAGGGTGATCAGCAGTATGTGCCATTTCAGCTGACTGACTCTTGGACCAACTAAAATGCTAAAGCTGGAAGCCTTCAAGTGAGCATGTGAAGATGGAAAATGAAACAAGAAATTATACAGATTTTAAAATATTTGTGTTACTGGATATTTCTGTTGGAGGTATCTAAATACTGAAATGCCTCACACCATACTGCTGCCCTGTTTCTACATCTGAAAAGGCACCAGAGCTATTGTCATGGTTTCTACGTCTGAGAGCTTGTTAAAGCTTGCTCTTATAGCCTCTGCAGGTTATAAAAAGACCTATCCCCAGTGAAATATGTATGTGATTTGTATTTTAAATCATCTTTGGAAACTAGACTCAGCCTTCTTTTATACAGAAGGGTACAAAGGCTGACATTTACCTAAGCTTCAGATTGAACTCCAGTGAGCTAAGATCTTATTTTAACTTGCTTATATAGATTTCTGTTGGTAAGTGCCTGTAATTTGTTATTTTATTTGCAGTTAATGTCTTGAAAAACAGCAGGCATCAAAGACAGCAATTACAGAGCCTGTTTTCTCCTCTGGCATCAGAGGAGCAGTGAGGAGCTGAGCTGCTGGTGCCTGAGTGCATTTACAAGACAAATTCTCATGAAGATGGGAAATGGGGGAAGTACCACCAGTGGAAGGAAGGAGAACAAGGCAGTTCAGGAAGAGTGCTCAGCATCCCTGCAAGACACAGCATCGGGTAGCTCTGGCCAGAGTACTGTGAGATTTGTAGTGCCTCAGTAATGAAGAACAAGACAGGCACCCCAAACAGAAAAAAAACAAGCTGAAAATGGATAACAACAACTGGATGCAAACAACATTTGTAAAAGCACACTGTAAGGCCAAGCAGAGAGGTACTGAGACAATTTAGAGACCAAATCTAGGCAACCTGACCCAGACTAGAAGCTCTTTTGAAAGCATACGTATGTCTGTAGTTCAATACACTAAAGAAAAACTCTCATTTAGGGGATCACCAAAGTGCATACACTTGTATCTTCAAGCATTTTTTTTTTCACTTGCAAAGCCAGGGTGATAGCCCAAGGACATGTCATTCCCCACAGAAAAACTGAGCTGAGGGAGAGGGATCACCTTTCTGTCTCCAGCCTAAGCAGCTCACTGTGTGCAGGCTCCCGGGTGTGGACCAAGGGACACTTTCCCAGAAAGAACTGAGAAGGACAGTGAGGATAAAGTAACAGGCAGAAGAAAAAGCTGCGGGGACAGGGTGGGGCAGCATGGGTGTGTTTTGGATGCCAGAAGGAGAAGTTGTTTAGGGATGGGTACCTTCTCAAGCATTAATACCTCTGCAACAATCTGACCTGAAACACAGAGTTCAGCATTGCACTAATGCATTTTCTGTACGTCTAAGTCTAGGGAGGAAAAAAGTCAAAACCATTTCTGCAACAGAGCCAGAGCTTTAGCTGGGACAGGCCCTCCCACCCCTCGCCCAGGCAGTCCCCGCACAGCTCAGCACACGCAAGTACAGCATGGAACTTGTTTTCAAAAGTCAGATGTCAGAAGGACACCTTTTTTTTTTTTTTTTTTTTTTTTCCTCCCCTCCCAAGATGGAAAACTCCTTGTCCTGGAATCAAATAATTGAAAAGTTGCTGAAACAAGAGAGTAACAGTTAATCCTGGCCAAAAGGTAGATCTAAATTCTCCCTGGAAAGGCTACTGCATGTGGGATTATATATAGTGGTTAACCAAATATTCAAGGGACATTAGTAATTACCATAACATCCCACTACTTACTCTGTCAAATGCACAATTTATGCAACAAGCCCACAACTTCAAAAGGAAATTGTTTACTTTAAAAACAGTTGGAAATACATTTCCAACCCACAGCTTTTTCCCCAATACCTTCCTGTCCCCACCTCAAAAAATGCCTGAAAGGATTCTAGGTGTTTTGTGCAAACACCTTTCCCAGTGAAATTTCCCCTGGTGCCATTTGTTTCTAATGGACGGTGTGCCAGGGCACACAGCTCCTTCACTTCCCTGCTCTCCTGGCAGAGGTGTGTGCTGGCCACCAGTGTGAAATGGCTGCTCCTGACACCAGCCCACAGGTTCTGAGCCCTCCTGCTGCCCCACACACCCATCTCAGAGCATCCCCCATCAGCTTTCTCACTCATCAGAGCATGGAAGAGGGTCACAGAATCTGGCTGCACAAAGAAGAATCTTTAAGCTGTAATTTTTCAAAATCTAAGATTTATCAAAAATACACTGCTGGAAGCAGAAATACATCAGGGAGTTGTAGATGGGTGTCAAAGGCCAACAGTTCTCACCGCTGTGAGAACTGCACCAGCGTGCAGGAGAGACCATGCTCCTCTTAGCTGCTTTGCGCTTGACTTGGAACAAGCTGCAGCCCCTGCCTGTGGGGAGCCTCCAGCAGCTGTCCATGGGAAACCTCCCAGCCCTTACCATTCCAGGCTGCACTGAGCCGGAACCCTAAAAATAAGAGCAGCTTGGTTCCAGCCCTTCTGCTCTTTGACCTGTGCTGACCCATGGCTTCTGGAGCACCTTGCCAGCCAGGCTGCTGGCCTGCCTAGACTTGTTGTAAACTGTAGCCCCATCATTTCAGTGATGTGTTGTCAATTGAAAGCTTACTCTTTAAACCTGATATGTGTTTTGGCAACTTGTTTCTTTCTTGCCTACACTCCGGGAGGATTAAACACTTTTAGAGACAAGGGATCAGGATGTGCCCGTAATAATGCCATGTTTTTAGAGCACCACTTCAGTTTCTGAGGGGATTTATCCAGGACTGTGAAATATTTATAGTTAAACGAAGCTGAGCAATGGAATAAAAATAGGCTTTATAAGTTAAGCTCATGCTATTAACTGACTCAGTACTGGTAACCAAGAAAGATGTAGTGCTTGGTAGTATAATTTCACCTGATCAGTCTAGCTTAATAAGCACGTTGAGCTGGATTTATCTGGTCTTCTGAGGCTGTGCTCACCGCCTTCACCTGGACTTTGAATGCAGTTCACAATCTCTGCCCTTGCCCAGCACAGGCACGCAGCTACCCGCTCCTCACAGCATGTCATGCTGGCAGGAGAGGACCTTGGCAGCACAAGAGGCAGCTCCTACAGCCACGCACAGCCTGTGTCTGTCCCCCAGCCCTGTCCCTGGGCATGGTGTCACCCACAGAGCTCTCTTGTCCCCCTCACTTTCCGCTCAGTTTTGCCTCTGACCTCGATGGCTTTGCAGCCAAGCCTGCATTGGCAGAGGCTCATTACTAAGCCTTACAAAGTTATTTAAAAAAAAAAAATCTCACAAAGATAGGGCAACTAAAAGCTTCACTTTGTTCATATTTGTCTTCCCTTGGCTGCATGCATGCCAAAGGGCTATCATCTTGCTTCCTGGCTGAAATAGAAATTCAGTAATGCATATTTGGGGAGTTCTGTCACTGCAGTAATCATTTAATAGTGACAAATAAGCCAGGGAATAAAACAAACAGATGGAAAATGGTCACCCTCATCTGTGGACACCTGCTCTGGGATGCAGTCTGTAATGATCTATATACACTTCGGAGACAAAATTACTTTAACACATGTTGGAGAGTATCTGTTCAGATTTGGGAACGAATTACAGGAAAGACATAATGCGTACCAAAAATGGCATCAAATCAACAGTCTAAAAAGAACCTAGTTTTGAAAATAACATATTATCTCATTCATACAAAAACTCTTGAATTGTGAAATGCAACAAAGGTAAAAATATCCCTTAAAGAAAACCATTATGAGCCTTAGCACTGTTCACCCCCAGGACGAGTCACCAACACCACAAGCTTCCAGGGCTTTTTCAAATGCAGGTTATTGAACCTGATTTTGTTTTAAAAATGAGGCATTCCTCTGACTAGGAGCAAGGTGGAGCCTTCCATGCATTTCATTTCCAGGCTTAGGCTTTAAGGCATTTAAGCAGAAGTTCAGAATGTTAAAGGTTTTTAAGGTTTCTGAAGCCCATATTGAAATAGGAAAACCTACATGCTCAATACTTCCAGAAGGCAACTTGACTGTGTGCCTAAGCAAGATTTTAGGAGCATAATAATACTGGCAAGCATCCCAGTCTGAGTATGGTTTACAGTAAAAAAGAATAATGTTTGCAAGAAGACCTTGTAATTGTTCCCTCTGCAAAATTAACTTTATTAGACTTTTTTTTTTTTTCCAAGAAGCAGAGAAATGATGCAAAGAAAACATGCCTCTATTCAATGGCACCCTCCCAGCAGAAGTTTCCAGTCTCCATCCTTCTGCCAGAATGTATTTTCATTCTTGCATTTTGAAAGCATCTCAGAATGCAGATAGCCAGAGCACTCTCATGTAATAATGATGTGGCCTCATTCTATGAAGTCACTATCTGGTAAAATTTCAGCTGTTTCAGTACAGAAGTACTTTATGACTGGGATTGCTGGTCTTTATTTGTAGGAAGGCCAGACTTAGGTTTCCACAAATTGAGTAGAAAAAAAAAAAATCCTTTTTCCATGCTCTACCACTCCTCTCTTGATTTCAAAGGGAAGCACACTAGGTCCTAAAGATACATTCATTCATTACCTTGTCTCTCTGAGTGCATACAAATATGTTAAAATAGTTCATTAGCTTTCCCACACAGAGTAAAAGCCTAAGTAGATGACATAACGTGACAATTAACTTACTAAGACAACAATACTTTTGCATGAACAGAATAGATATTATTGCAGCCCTGGACTTGGAACTGAATCCTTTATATCCAACAATGTGTTTGGAAAACTTAATGATTAGAAGGAAACAAAAGCAGATGTAAACATGGAAGGAATACTGAAAACAAGTGGGCTGAATTTTGGTGGCACCTATATAAAACAAGTGTGAGCACACAGAATATATATATAGATATATGTGTATATATATATATATAAGCCTTACTGCACGCTTCAGCATCGATTATAAACCATCATTCCAAAAATAACTATCCCAGCAAAACCCCCATATCCACAGGAGGAACAGAAGACTGTTATATAAAGGGAATCAGGGTCAAAAAAGAAGGTCCAGGAACAGTGATCTATTCATAAACCCTGAATTACTTCACCTCTTTCATGGAAAAATACAGGGCAAGTGTAGGCTCTCCCGCTTCATGTGGTTACAACTATAAATACATCTTCTGCTGACCTGCAGATATTTACTGATGCCAGGGAGACTAAAGGGGGATTCTTGCCAGCCCTTTACACCTTTTTTTTTTTTTGATAACAGGTACATGTCCACAGCCCTTAGCCACAGCGTGGTTCAGAAATTACTTCAGGACTCTTACCAGCGAGGGCAGCTATTTTTATAATCCGCTTGTCTAATCTGTGGGATTTTCCCCATTAGACAATTGTTATTTTAAGATTAACTTGTCAGCCAACATGAGCCAGAAAGATGAGATCCAAACTTTGCACTGTTTGTGTCACCATCTTGAGTCAGCCGTTGGTAATGCTGTAAAACAACTCATTTTAGGCATCTGAGGCATACAAGCAACTTTCAGCCAAACCAGCACCCTGAGTAGGCTTGGCCCAAATGGAAAACCATTCAGTGTGTTTCAGAGGCTGCTCACTGCCATTTGGCAGGAAAAACTAATTAACCCTGTATTAAGATAGAGAAAATATTGCTTCTAACTCACTGTATCACCCACAGGGTCACTGAGAGCTTGGTGGCACACCACTTGACTTACCTTTGCTTGCAAAGAGCATCCCAACAGACCAATGTCCCTGCTGCTGCTGGCCATTACTCAAGCTTTGAGCAATGCAGATTGTGAAAGAGTTTGGCTGTATGGGAAATAAATTGTTATTTTTCTTCCTGCACAGAAAGGAATGGATTCAGTATGTGCCAGACTTGCCTCTTTTTTTTTTTTTGACAACTTGCAGCCCATTGTTTATCAAATGGCACCCGGAATCTTCTGCGTCTTTTTTTTTTTTTGACTTAAATACTTTTCTTTAACTAACATAATGTGTACGATGGCAAACAAACAAACACTAAGAGGCAGGACTTCTGTGGAAACAAAGTTTACCCTTTCCCACATGGATTAGATGATGATTTTGCTAATGAAATAAAACGCTTGCATATAATTCTGCTGCTCTGTACTCCAGATGAACTCAGACCTCATGCTGGATCTTTTCAGTGTGACAGTTGATCACAAACATGTTGTAATCGCCCCACCTTCTTACCTTTTTCTTTTTCTGAGAGAGAGATGCTAAGTTTCCATTTCCATTTGCCTTCTGACCTTTCTCCATTTCCTCCAACTGGAACAAAACTGTTCCAAAAAAATACTGTCCCCACCAGGGAATCTTGGGACAAGCAGATGCAGCCGAGGCAGATGACTGGTATCCCTGGCCCACACCAGGATGATGCTCTACCACAAACGTTCCTGTGCCATCACCAAGCAGGGAATCTGCCAGCAACGCCCTGGACACAGGAAGGTTTTGGCTGGACTGCAGCACACTCCAGGATGGCAACTCCTACAATTTGTTAATAACTTGAACAGCTTAGAGCAGTCTTAGCACTGCTCCAAATCACTCCAGGGCTGCTTAACCTTCCCTGCCGCGCCATTGGAACCCATCTCTTCAGTCCTCTCTGGTGAAGCTGTTTTAATTTTTGCCTTTAATAAGGGGAAGTAAACAAGAAATTCCATGTGCAGTTTGTGAGAGTGGCAGGAGAGCCTCGCGAGGGCCTGCCAAGGACAGGCAACTACACAATGCCTGTCCTCACCTCCACGCCACCGCCTCCTGTACATCTGTCTCTTCCCCTTCCTGTCATCCTCATTCGGGGGAAAAAAACATTTAAAAAATCATCCCCTAAAATCCCTACCTGTGAACTGTCAGACTAACCTGTGGGGTTTCAGATGGCTGCAGTCCTTTTAGGCTAACAGCTTTACTGTAAAGGATTAATGCATCAAGGAGTTCAAATATTTGTAAGAATCATAGAATAGGGCCAGGAGATATGCAGAGGGTGTTAGGGCTGTTACACCCATTTAGCATTTCTAATGGTATCTTCTTCTACAGGAGAAGAATCTCTCCATATTCGTGGATTTTTATTTTTTTTATTAAATTATTTTGAATTTACTTGAAATTTTCTTTGGAGATTTTTTTTTTGCTCAGGCAGCCAAGTGATCTGTACTTACAGAAGGTCTACAGTGGTTTTTCTTTTTTTTTTTTTTTTTTTTTTTTTTTTAAGCAAGCTCCAGTTGTAAATAAGACCTCTGATGACTAAAATGGTGTGGGATCAATGCGTAAAGCTTTTTCAGGCTGTTTATTAGAACATCTGAGAAAGCCTGGTTCACTTTTTCCTCTGCACAGGCAAGTTTCCTCTGCCTCTGCGTACAGCAACAGAGGAGAGAAAAATACTGGGAAGATGTTGGAAAATATGATAGTAACACATTGCAAACACTGACAGGTGGGCTCCGAGGAGGTAAATCTCTCCATCGTTTTCTTTTTAATGGACTGGATTTGATATCAATGCATTGTCTTCCTCTCCCATTTAAGAAGGAGCCTATTTACAGGGGTGGGAGGAAAGGACATGGGGTGGGAGCACCAAAGGGTCTTGAAGGGCTATTTTTTTCTTTTAAACCATGTGTTGTGCTGCATGGCCTCTCTCAGGTGCTGCATTACCACTTATCTCCCATGGCTTTCCTGGGGACAGCCTGATGGAGTAGGACCAACCCCTAGACCAGAGCCCAGCCCATCTGCCAGACCATCCCAGGTGTCCCACCCTTATCACACCATCTGACCATGGGCTGCATTTAAAATACGCTCTCTGGCTCTTTCTTTGCTGGGGAGAGAGTATAAATAACCAGCTGGTACAGTCTTTTTATCATGCCACATTTTTCTGGTTATTAAAATCTCTGGGGAAAAAAAAACACAAAGGAGATCCAGATGGATTTCAATGCAGAGCACACCAGACGCAGGTTGGACGCCTGTGTGACCATGGACAGCTGGGCATCACCTCCCCTAGCGGTGCCCTGGTCTGTGAAGCACTTCAGTGTTGGCAAAGTGGAAAGGCAGGGTGAGTCAGGGAAGGCATCTGCCCAGTTTCCAGTAGCCCTTTGACCAAACTGAACACTTGGAAGTGCTGGTAGGAGCCATGAGCAAGTTGTGGGCAGTGGAACTAATGAGACCTCATTTCCTATGGATTTGTCTCTTGCGGTTGGACTTTCCAATGTCTGAAGACCATGTTGAGTACCAAGTAGGCACTTTCTGTGGTCAGGGTGTTCACGGCCTCTCCCTCTGCATCCCCACCATGGCTTCTTCCTCCAGCCTCTAACCAGAGCTGTGCCCAGGCTGCCAGCTCTCCCAGGACGTCAGCAGGGTATCCCTCCTCCCCAGGGCTGCTTGCCTTCCTGGGCTCTGCCTCCAGCTTCATCTCACAGAAACAAATTCCTTCATTTCATGGTTAGCTGAAATTTATCCAATGGACTCAAAAATGGAGAGTGAACTACTAAACAAAAATGACTAAAAATCCCAATCCATTTAATAAGAAAGCCAGCATAATCATTATACTATAAAGCAGGAGCACCCCACAGTTTTGAGTCAGCCACAAGTGAAAATTTTTTCAAGTCCAGGAGGCACTGAGCATCTACCAGACACATCTGAGTGCTGAGGACAGCAAGGGAGGAAGCTGTGACAGCAGCTCCCAGTTACCTTCTCAGACCCCCACTTTGTCCCTGGCAAGCCCAGCAGTGCAGTCCCTGCTCTCCCACCTCCTGCTGTGGGTGGAAGGATCAGTGAGCATCATCCCCACAGCTCCACAGTGGAAAAAAGCCAATAGATTCCTCTGTTTGGTACACGCAGCTGGGCAGGCACACGTTGCATTTCCCACACTAAAAGCAGATCTGTTTTGCTATGTGTTCACCCTCAGTGAGGCTAAATACGTAGCACTGACAAGGAAACATCTCTGACCCTTGCTGGCCTGCACGTGATTCAGTGCCACAGACTGGCTGTTGCTGTGATAAGCATTGCCTCACACCTATCTGCTGCAAGAACAGTAACAGTAGCTGTTTCTCCCTGAAGATACATGACAGAACAAATGGAATAAATCAAAGGCAAAAAGAAGAAGGTGCCCTGCTTGATTTACAGCATTGGAGGTGTCATACTCCCCAATGCCATATAATCTTCCAAAAAGACCAAAAACAAGGACAAGCTCTTTCTAGTGACCACAAAGCTTGTCGTCAGAGGCAGCAGCATGACCATGGTGCAGCCACGGCACAACTCCTGAGTAGACCATCATAGAGTGCCTGCTAAAGGAAACCCACAATCCCCCCTCCCATACTCAGTGGCTGCAACAGGGGTGAAGAGTGATGGAGATGCCAGCAGTGAAGATGGCCATCAGTCTCCTGGGCTGAAGGAAGGGCGCTTGGCCACCCTGGAGAAAGGAAGGCTCAGGGGCCCAGGAGCAGCCGCTAGCACCTCAGAGGTGGTTAAACAGAAGGCAGAGCCAGGCTGCCCACAGCGGTGTGCTCAGGAGAGATGCTGGTCATAAACAGAAGCGAGACAGATTCAGACTGGGTTCTGAATTCTAACCTGAATTATCCAGTGATCTGAACATTTACCTTGTGCTTTGGCTTCCCACGTGTAGAAGGCTAAGGCACATATAGGCATCATTTCCTACTGACAGGCGTTCCACGAGAACACATGCACTAAGACATTATGGCACCAGAGACCACAGAGGTTTAAAAATAAATAGCTTTCAAAGACAATGAAGAATAAATACCCATCACATGAACAAGTGCAAAATTAGCTGGGAGTGTGCTGTCTGTGGGACAAGAATTCACTTTACTGTGAAGCTGGTTTGTGGCAGAGCTGACCAGACAGCACATCCCCTGCTGCAGGAGGCAACCAGGACAGCAGGACACAGCCTCTGTCTGTATCTACAGCTTAGCCCATGCAACCCACACCTTCTCTCTTTGCATGATAATCTGCTTCTCAAAATATTTTCCTTCCTAAATCTAACATGAAAACGAGAGCAAAAGAAACTCAGCCTCAAACTGCTGTTTAAATAGCACTAAGTTACTAAAAAGCAAAGAACAAAAAAAATGGCAAGCTGAAGATTCTGGAGTAGGAGAGACTGACAGGCAGCAATAAATAGGCTTCCAAGAACACTGAGGGAAAGATGGCTCTAATTCACATCAACAGCAAAATGTCACTCAGCATCTGGATCAGGACCCCCTTGCACTGCAAATCAGTTTTTGGATGGGGGCCGGCCACTCTTCTGTATTCATTTGTCTGTGCCACAGTGATAGTGCTGCTAACACTTATTTTGTCCATTTAAGAGACATCTAGTTATCTCAATTATTTAACAATGTGTAAAATTATAAACATATTCAGCTACAATATATTCCTCTTGCATAAACCTCTCCTCTTGGCCACATACATAATGAAAACCCTGTTGAGTCAGTAATAAAATCCAGAAAGCTTTCAAGTCTCAGAACTGAATGTTCAAATTTTGTAGCTCACTTCCTTTTCTAACCAGACAGCAGGACTGCCAAGAGAATTTCTGGGCTTTCAGCCCCTTTTGATATACATATACATAAACACACAAATATATATAGCACTCTACCGGGGCTGGCAGAGAGCAGGCACCAATTGTTTTTAATGCAGTTACGAACAAATGCATTTTAAAAAGAAACCAGAATACTACTTGTTTTCATCTAGCGGAACAGACAGCTCAGACCTCCACAGGGAAAACGATCAGCTCCAGCTCTGTCAATAAATAAATATTTGCATTTCACTCCAGCAGAGGAAAAAATTCAGCACCGATTTTAGGAACCAACCTCAAAAATTCATGTGTGGAAATACCATGGTTCTTTATGCAAATGGGCCAGTTGCACATGCAAAGACCTGATTTGCATGAATAACGGTGCTATATGCATGTGCAGGTCAGGCATACGATCTAGCACACCATGTTTTCAGAGGCTAAGCCTCATTCCTGTGAAGAGCAGAGCACACTCACCCTGCACGGAAGCCAAACAGAAATGAGTGAACTGGGCCAGTCACAACTGGGAAGACCTCATTAGCTAAATATGAGAGCCTTAAGATTATATTACACAGAACACTTGTGATTCCTGTCCTAAAGGCTAAATAGCTTCTAAATCCTTTGCGCTATTTATAACAACCACCACCACAATTACATTTATTTCTCTTCAGAAGCACTGTCTGCTTTTGTATTTATACTGTAAGCAGCATATTAAAAACAGGACCAAATAGATTTCACATATGTCAATGCAATACCAGAGCAGGCATCAGCCACGTGAAGAGAAGGACAAACATTCAACGAGTTTCATATGGCACAGAAATACAAAGCGAAGTTCAAGCCTGAGAGTTTTCCCACACTTTGGCTAAGTACATTACCAACAGCCACTGAGGTGCTCGCTGCCATCACCCAGGAGCGGGATGATCCAGGCCATGGACACAGCGTCCTTGCAGCACACCCGGGTACTTAGACTAGTGTGGGAACAGAGAACATGCCAACGCAAGATAAACCGGCAAACAAACATTGCCCGAGGAATTAAACCCTATGGTCTTCACTTGGCAGGCAGACAGAGGTCATCCTAACCTACCCCATGTCTAAACTGGGAGATCTTTGCATTGCTTTCATGGTGGAATCTTTCCACTGTCAGTAGGCAATGAGTCAGAATAGGAGAGGGATGCCATTTACTGAAAGCTCTTGGAACTAGAGGGAGGAAAATGGAAATACATAGGAGAGGCTAAGGATGGGTTCCAAAAATAAGATAAGAAAAATAAAACACAGACAAAATATGGAAGTGAAGATGGAGGTGGAGGCAGTGAATACTAAAGTGAAGGCAGAAGGGGAAACGTGCTAGAAGAACTCAGACAGAAAGCTGAATACAGGTAAGGAATAGCAGAAGGAACAGCAGAAGGGTGGAAATTGGGATGAGAGAGATGAAAAATGGGGAGACAAAAAACAGTGGGTTCCCAGGCTGTGCCCTGTTGATGAGCACATGCTCTTTTGTGAAGTGAATGCATAGCCAATCTGACCCTTGTATCACCAGGACACCCAGGCCCCCATCAGGACAGCCAGCTTGCGCTGGCAGAGGTTATAAAATAAGGATAAGTAGGGAGAATCATGGCAGTGACTACAATGATTGGGATCAAACAGAAAAGCCATTGTCCCCGACCAAAATATCATTCCTCCCCCTGTAAGGGGTCAACTCGTGCATTGTAGCAGCTCTGTGTGTGTTCTTGTCATTCGTAAGCACCCACAGTGCTCTCACTCACGCTTCAGGTATCTGAACGCCCCCTAGTCCTCAGCACACCCTCCTAACATCCCTGTGAGTCAGGACACAACGTTTATCTCCTCTCTACAGAGGGGCATTGAAGCACAGGGAGATGAATGGTTTGTCCAAGACCACACTGGCAGGCTGTGGGAATCCAGAGCCTGAACCCAGCCCTCTCAACTCCCAGGACAGAACTGCAGCTGCTAATGAGAACCAAGAAAATTCCAAAAATGCAAATGAACCATCTTGAAAGTTTTAGAAGTGAAATGCCTGCTGCAGGCATGAATGGAGGAAGCGAATACTCCAGCAGGCAAATTCTTTGCCACCCCATCTCCCCAGTCCCAGAAATCCTGTTGATCTGGGCTAATAAATTTCCCCAAGCCCTAGACATTCTCTTGGCCCTCATCCCAAGCTCACATAAGAAGCTATTTCATAAGCAAGGTTCTTATTTACAGTTACTCAACTCCCATAATATTTTATCTGAGGTGGCATTTTTAACACTCCCCTCCCCAATACTGCATGAACTGTCTCTTTCTTTGCTTTATAGGTTTGTAACTAATCTAGTTAAAATCCCATAAATATTGGGATGTTTCTGTGCTCCCCATTCAGACAGGAGGCTGGCTGAGGAAAAAGTCCATTAGCATTAAAATGATGGTGACATCCGAACTGAAGCTGACAATTCATTAGTTTTTTAAGCCTACTGTCACCACGCCAGCTGCCCCTCAGGAGCTGACTGTGCATCAAGTGTGCAGTCTCATAAACACGCGGCACTCGGGCATGGGTATCCTGCCATAAAATCCAGAGAGAGTCACAAGTCCTTGCCAGGTCTCACAGTAGGCTAATGTGCTGGTTTGCTACCCCTGGGAGACCCAAGCTGGAATCTTTGTTTTACTGCAGCCCTGTGTGCTGCTCTAGCAGCACCAGGAGGTCATAAAGGCTGGGGAACGGGGCGCCGGGGAGCAGCCAGGGCAGAGCAGGGTGCCTCAGGCCAGCCTCGGGCTGCAATCAATGCATCTCAGTTTGGGCCTAAGATGGCCGGGCTTGCTTCAACCAGTGCTCACAACTAATGCACAGTAAAGAGGAGTGAGCAGGCCACATTGAAACATGGCCTGTAGCTCAGCTTGCAAAGAAAAAGTTGATCTCCAGGATGTGCCAAGGTCCCTTGGCAGAGGAGGCCTCTTCTCTTGGCACCCTTCTTTTGTGATGCTCCCACGTCCAAAGGGGTGGTCCATGCAGAGTACCAGTCAGAAAAGGAGCTTGCAGACAAGGAGGCTGCAGCCAGGGCTTGAAGGCAAAGGCAGCCCAGCAACCCTGTCCTGGAAGGCCCCAGTAAGGAGAGGTGCTGAGCTGCTTTTACCAGGGTGATGCTGTCCTGCCCTTGAGCAAGGTGCCCGTGGCATGGCCCCATGCCCTTGTGTCACCAGGATAGCAAGTCACCTGCAGTCCGGGAGAGATGTCCTCTGCAGGTGAAGCTGGTGGGAAGGCAAGACAACCTCATCAGAACTCCTGGCTTTATTCACACACTTAGATTACTATTACATTATATAATAATGTGTACATGTATTAAAAAAATGTATATACGGCTACATTTAATCATAGAGTGCTCAGCCAGCCCTAATACAGAATTCTACTTCCCAACTCTAATTTCATCAACAGAAAACTCTCCTGAGAAGTTACGCAGCCCAAGAATCCCTTTTTAAAAGTTAACCTTTTTTCTTCAAGAGTTTAACAGATGCCAGATGTTTAATCAGGTTATTGAAATAAACTCACTTCTCAGCTGAGGATAACTCTTGAGGAAATCAGAGGGAGGCAGATACAGGCCACCCATTTCTTGGGAGCTCTCCAGAAACTCAAGTGGCAGTTGTTTCTGTTAATTAATGTGCGCTGGTTAATTAATGCCTTTAATTTTGACCAGATAAATCAGCCTTAACATCGGTGTAATTGAGATCAGAAGCCAGTGCTCAAAACGAAGGCGTAAAAAACCTCCCTGAATGTGGAAGTGGATTTCCTGCTGTCCCCATCAGTATTTCGCAGGCATGGGAGGTGTGTGCATCCTGTCACATGGGGAGGGCTCTACACACTTTGTCTTCCCAATAACATCTGGTCCCTCTCACCTTTTAGGAACGTGCCCACGGATAACATCCCGGCTCTCAGCCGTGGTCCTGAGCCCCAGCTCAGTCCGCGCAGAACCACGGGCACTGCACGCTGGCCTGTGCCCCTGAGCTTCCCCATACACAGGGTTTGCTGCCCTGCTCTGCTCACTCCTCAGTTCTTCATTTCACACCCAACCTTCATCAGGGGCATTTCAGCAACCACCTCTTCTCCTGCAAGAAGAGCTGCCACCTTGACCACCCCTTTCACCGTCTGCAAAGGCAAGGAAATGCTTCTTACCCCATACCCTCACCAACCACCATCTAGTCCTCTATTTTTGAAATATGTAAGGCCTGAACTGTAGAATTTGGGGTTTTACACCAGCTAATATTAATAGAAACATTCTCAGGATTTTTTCCCCCCCAATGTAAATGGAACACTTATTTTTTTAAGCATGCCCCTGCAGAGCTCGCAGGCCAAACAGTGCAGCATTGTACCTGCCGGGGAGCTTGCTATAAACACATCTGTCTAGCTGCTCTGTCAAGCCCACTGAGCAATCTATAAACCAGGAAAAGTAAACCTGTACGTTAAATATTTACTGTTTTCAGCATGTATAATCTAGAAGTGTTTTTAGCAGCACAAGTAAGGCGCACATTTAATTAATTATTTTTATTTTGACACAGCACTGTTAAACACTTTGGGTAAATCCTGAAGAAAAAGCCCACTCCTGGAAACCAGAGGCTCTCCTCTCACAATGGGTTACAAACATTATTGTGTTATCACACGCTGCTCACCTGAAAGGCCCAGCCTACCTCCCATTTTCCTGCTCCGACCCTTAATTATCCTGTAAGTCTAGAAGCTGAGCTTATGGTGAGCTTCAGAGGCAGATCCCAGGTTAGGCAGTGAGAGAATACGGTGGCTGACTGGGAACAAAAGGATACAGATGAGCACAGAGTTAAAAGAATAACAACACAAAAGCAAACTTCTCTGGAAGTAAATAGCTGCCAGCCAGCACTATTTTTTTTTCTAATGAAGCTTTTAATGCTTGCTCCATGCAAAAGACCTCCTGCTTTCATCTCAGCGCTGACACTCTGAGTCATAATTTCTGCACAACAGGAAAAGAGGCAGTAATGCAATCATAAAGTCTCCACTCCAAAGTAGTCTGCTGATAGCCCCTGCTAACCTTTTACTTCCTGAAGACATCAGTCCCTGGCAAAACAGTGACCAGCAGACAGGCTTCCTGGCTGACTCAAAGAGATGTCCTCCTCCCAGTGGGGCTCTGCTAGCAGCTGGGCTTCTCACTCCTGGGTGCTGGATGGAGCCTACAGAAAAACCCTTTCACAGAGCAGCTCACCAGCTCTTGCCAGCCAGCTCCCTCCAGTTTTATTTTAGCCTCCAGTAGAGATAAAGCAAGGAAGAGATTCTATTCACATGGTTTCTTCTTCTCTCCCCTAGAAAAATCCCCCAACTAGCTCCACAGCACAAGACATATCTTTCAAATTTGGGTGCTAAGCAAGTCTAGTGATGGCTTAGTGCTCCTCCCGAATCACAGAATCATAGAGTGTACTTGGTTGGAAGTGACCTCCAAAGGTCATCTAGTCCAACCCCCCTGCCATAAGCAGGGACATCTCCAACTATATTAAGCTGCACAGAGCCTCATCCAGCCTGACCTTGAATGTCTCCAGGGATGGGGCCTCCACCACCTCTCAGGGCAACCTATTCTAGTGATCTATGACCCACCTATTAAAGAAGTTTTTCCTAACATCTAACCTAAATCTACACTTTTCCTTGTCCTGTCACTCCAAACCCGTGTGAATAGGCCCTCCCCTGCTTTCCTATAGGCCCCTTTCAGGTACTGGAAGTCTGCTATAGGGTTCCCCTGGAGCCTCCTCTTCTCCAGGCTGAACAGCCCAAATTCTCACAGCCTGTCTTCACAGAGAGGTGCTCCAGCCCTCTGATCACTTTTGAGACTCTCTGCACATACTCCAACAGGTCCACATCCCGGGATGGGCAGCTATTTGCACATTCTTGGACTGTACCTCTATCTCCAAAAACACTCTTAAAACACATACATGATCTGTTGGCTGCCTGCAAGTCCTCCCTATCTGCAAGGATGACATCGTGTCTACTTATTTGTCCATCCATTTTTTCACTACACTCTCAGGGACTAGAAGCAAGGGGCACAAGCCAGAGAACAACACAAGTAACTGATCTCCAGCAGTAGAGCAGCCCAGGAGGAGGTTGTGGCTGGCTTCTTTGCATTGGTTGGCTCGTGTGTGCCATAAAATAAGCACAGGCAACAGAAGAACACAGCTAGCTGCCACTGCAAGGTGCTCACGTAACATATTGGTAGGCAAAGGGCAAAAACACAGATGGAACAGAATGGAAACAACAGTAACACAGCAAACACAGCTAAGGTCTCACCATGTTGTAATAAGCTTGTGTACGTAGCAGAGAATGAGTAATGATTCTGCACAAAGCCAACAGGAACCTCAGGAGATTCTGAAATTAATCCCGTGACATTTCCAGCAGCTAGCCTGGGAAGTGCAGCAAGTGACAGAGTTCATTGTATGGCAGAGCACGCTCAGATCCTGCCATATCAGGCCTCCCTTCCTATTTGTATGCTCAAAAAAAAAGGTAAAAATTAATCAATACTAATTTTTTTTCAAGAACATAGCTACAAAAATGTATTCTTAAAATCAAAGGCTAGGCAAGTCCTTTGAATGTCCATGCAGCAGCAACAAGAAATTGCTTCATCAGGTCATGAACAGCAAAGAGGGAAGGAAAGTGTCAGAAGGAAAGCAGAGGGTTCCCCTCACTTTGACATAACCTAACCTTAAGGAAACATAGCAGTGATTATTAGCTATAATGAAACAAAACACCTTTAGCAGAAAGAAGTGTTTGCAATGTATTTCAAATGTAGAAAAATAAAACAAATCAGCAAGCCTTCATCATACCAAAGAGAGTGAATTCTGGGGTACATGGTCCCACAATGCAGATAAAGCAGGAGTCAGTTGTCTCTGGGATGCAGTTAAGCTGTAGTCTTGAGGCAGACAGCAGCTGACAACCATTATAAGTGTGCTTTGATCAAGGATTTCTCAGGCACAACACGACTGACTGCAATGAGGTTCAACTAGCTCCAGTAACTCCTTGCAATCATGAGCAATCTTCTTTTGGGCTTGCTCATTTTGTCTTAACAGGCATCACTTCTCATGCATTGTTCCTCTAGGAAATCCTGCACTATGAGGACCAAAGTTTAAAGTTAAGACGAAGTTTCTACTGAGGTCATTTGGGATGATTAACTCTCTGGGGTGGGATCTCTGTCTGGGACCTTCATCTCAGCTGACACTGGGAAAGAACCTGTGCATCGGATGCTCCCAATGCCTCAGCCTCCTTCCTTAAACTCACAAGACAGAGCTAGAATATATAAAGATATTTGCTAGACTATATAAAGAGATTTCAGGCTATACTGCTATCATTTGCAAGCTACATCACTGCATGGGATGAAAACAATAGGCAGGACTAAGAAACTCATGTGCAGCCAGGTGATAGCTAGGACCACCTGATTTTTTTTTTTGTTCTGTTTTGGTTTGGTTTTGTGGCTTGAGAGCCAAAGCCCGTAACAGTCTTTTCATTACAAATTTCAGCTATAGGGATGTGCTTGATGCAAACTGCATCTTCTCAACGTAGCCTAATGTTAAAGTACACACGCATTACAGTAGGTGATTATACATTAAGTAATCCAGCTGCCTCACTGAGGAAGTGATAGTGGCTGGTACCAAAATCAAGTTAATGCCAGGTCCATGAAGGAGAGTGACAAAGGTATTTTGAGACTCTGACTGGGCAGGAGGAACTAAGCAGGGGCTGGCTGTAACTGCCTTGCATTTCTCCATCCTGCTTGGGGTGAGAAAGCCATGCAGTACGTACTGCCAGTCACCAAACTGACCCTCACCAGGGATGCTTCTTGCCCCTGTTATGCTGCTACACACCTTCTGTCAGTATAGCAGTGCAGTTCATACACTGAAGCAGCAACAAGCACAACCCAGTACTGTCTCAAATTTTTCTTCTCTCTTTCCTTGCAGGGTTAGGAGGCTCACAAGTCCCCCTTCCACTTTCACACAGTGGGCATCCCGTGACACCTTGACAGCAGCCAGAGGGAAATGCAGCAAAGCAAAGTGCCTCTCAGTGCACTAATACTGCAGAGGAAAAGCCCTCAAATATTAGAAACCAAGGCACAGACTATACAAAAGCTGACAGGCATAAGCGTAGCTGAAGGCAGGCAGAAGAAAACAAATAGGAAATACCATACTCAAAAGAATTCAGCATAAATTCTGAGCAAATCAAAGCAAGGAAAAAAAAAAAATCTGAACCCACTTGAATTTTAGCTGTTGCAGCCTTCTGGCTACCCGGCCGCTCTGCCTGCGCGTCGCTGGGCTTATTTGCCCCACTGGATTTGCACCTCCTGCGAGTGACTGAGAGGAGCCATTGACTCCGGGAGGACTGATTTAGTGCAGCAGGAACCAGTGGCCTGGCAGGGGCTGCGAGAGAGGCCCAGCCCAAGGTAGGTAAACACTGGAAGAGGGAAGGCCACAGGGAAAAATGACTGGAACAGGGAGAGGGAAAAGAAAGAGGAGGAGAGAAAGAAGAAACAGATGGCAAAGGATGGGCAGAGGAAAATGAAAAAGAGGAAATTAAACAAAGTACATGACAGGGTTGGACACTGGATTTAGTAAGATCTTTCTCCAGAACCCACACGGCTGTGAAGCCCTGGCACGCTCCTCTTTGGTGCTGAATACTCACTGTTAGCGGGAGCACCGGCACCCAGAGGAGCCCGTGTCCTACACAGCCCTTCATGCTGCTCTGCAGTCCCTACCTGTGGCCACCAGAAACTGAGACTGGGGAGAGGGAAAATACACCAGTTATTTTTTCTTGATTTGTCTGTCTGGGAAGTCCCTTCCCTGGAGAGACACAGGCCTGTGAAAGTGACAGTATATTCTCAGTAAATCTGCAATACCTGCTAGGTAAGCCAATCGTTTCAAATTGCTGCTTTGCATTAGTCAAGCTCCCAGCAGGCTTGACAACAGAGATTGCCTACGGCACAAAAAGTGAGTATCAGTAGAATACTCTTCGTGATGTGCACCAGGGAGTATTTCTCAGTTCACTGAGGACAACAAAGGTCTGAACAGTATGTTACACTGAACAAAATCTAAAAAAGGAAGATACTCCAAACCTTTTCCTGTTTCCTGAACAGGAGGTGTAGGCACAGCCTGCAAGGTAAATGGTGGGTCACAGTTTGTGTCAGGGAAACATGTGCAGAGAAAGCCTATGAAAGGGTTGCCGTATAACCTGTATTCCAAAGAAACTCAACCCATCTCAAGTGTTGTCAACTACTTGAAATTCAGGACAGGTTTGTTAAAAGGTGCTTCAAAGCTTTCGAAGTGACCTTTTTTTTTTAGAGCAAATGAAGGTTCAGTTACAGTTTCCCCTCAAAGCTGTGTGAATGTGTGGTAAGGTAGAAACCGAGTGAGAAAAGGTGCTATTAATTGACTTTCCCTGTGGCATTTGCTGAATGTTGTGGAAGTCATAGATGAATACAAAACGCTTGGTACATGTCCTTAAATTAGATGTAATTAAATAAGCAAGCATTTGCATAAATCCCTGAAAAGCAGACCTGAACAATTTAACCATGTGTTGTTGTGCTAGCTTCTGCTTTTTAAAAAATTTTGAAAAATTTTCAGAGTTTTCATTAAGGTGTGTTGAACAAAAAACTTGTTCCTCCTGATCACAATGCTGCTATATCAGGACTTATCCTGGGGAAAAAAAGTACCAGTCAGCTTCTCCATCTAGAAACCGCTTTAGAGTTTTAAATCTAAAGCACCACCGTAAAAGACATAGACCCATAAAACCATGGGAATGCTGGCATATGGGTAGCTCGGAGGCTGGAAACAGGACGGAGCCATGATCCTTCTCATCACCAGCTGGGGCTCAGCCAAATCAGTAGGGATGGAAAGTTGTTACTGCTATTACTGGCAACCATCTAAGCTCGCTGGTGGTCTCTGTCCAGTTCTTAATGGACAGAGAAAATACCTTCTGTCATCAAAAATGGCATTAAATGTTATGTATTGGCAGTCTCAGGAGATAGTGGTGTGTAACTAAAGACTAAAATCTTCCTTTCAGCTACTGTCCTGGCTGCTCAAATTTTGAGGTGTACAAGTGATGAAGAAAACCACTGCCACCTTCTAAAGAGCAACCTCTGGGCAAAGAGAGCCTGGAGCTGTCATCCCATCACCTTTCCCAAACCACAAACCCACCACGAAGTAAATCATCAGTCTTACTGAATGAAAAGAAAACCACGAAGGGAATAATTGTGGGGGGGAAAACCCCCAGAACGGGAACCCTCCATCGGGCCTGGCCCGGTCACGGATGCGGCCACGGCCGGGAGGAAGGGACGGCACTGCTAGGGACAGGAGCGCTTTTGCCCGCCCCGGCCACTGCCGCGGGGACACCTCTGGAGGCTCAGCAGGAGGACGGGGCCGGGCTCCGCAGCCCGTGCCGGCACTGGCACCGGTGTCCCCTCGGACGGGGAC
>NW_008595350.1:0-1544 GCF_000691845.1 Merops nubicus | reverse complement strand
CTAGCCATCTAGCAGAGAGAGCAGCTCACTTTTCTTGGTTTTTTTTTTGTTTGTTTGTTTGTTTTTTCTTTTTCTTTTTTTTTGTTTTTGTTTTTTCTTGTTTTTTTTTTCTCCCTTTTCCCCTTTGTGTTATTTTTCCCTACTTGTCACAAAATTTCTGTGTATAATTTTGGGGTCCCTTTGGGGTATCCCGCCTTCCCCTGTTCAACCCTCTGTAATAAACTGTTCATTTGCTGCTGATTTTGTTCAGTTTTCCGTCACCTTTGCTGAACCTGCCCCTGAACAATAAAAGTGGTTTAAACCACCACACACTTTAATGTACAGACCCAGGAAATTTATATTGCTTTCTTGCACCTAATTTCTAGTTATTGTAGTGTCCAGGAATGGACATGTCAAAGCAATAGCTTTTATAATTATCAACATTTAGTTCTGAAGTTAGGAATCATGTATTTACTTTCTGGAGATTACTGTAGTACTTAGGCATGCATATTTTCATTGAGAGACTTGGACAAAACTCTTGACAAGCCTGTTTTCTTCTCTAAAGTTTGTCTAATTCCAGGTGTCTGTGAAAATTATTGTAAAATCAATTATTATTAAAAATATAATCCACTCCAGATCCATTCTGTTAAACTATTTTACAGCAACACTTACATTTTTGATAAAGGGTGGTTCAATTACATCATGTCAATGAGTTTCCCATGGGCTGCTGCAAGTGCAAGTCAAGAGTCTTTTCTTTTTCTCTACTTCTGTGTATATCACTGGTTGCTTATTTCCTATTTCAAAATGTTGAAAAATGTCTTTGGAGAACAGAATTTGTAGAAGTGTACCTCAAGGATTTCACCCCTTTTTTATTGATGACAATAAGCTGTGTTGTGGAGAAGTGCTCATTATTTTTAATAACAAAGTTTTTTTTTTCTGAATCACTGTAGGTTTTGTGCATTCTTTTGACATCAAGCAAATTGGATCTACAAGAGTTGTCTGGTGTTGTTCCCACAGTTTAGGATTTTTTTAAGCTTACAAACAAATACTTAAGTGTAAAACCAACCCTAATGATTCCCATTGGGCAAATATAAATTATCAGTTCCCAGCATGGATACTTTGTGGAGAACTACATGTGTTACTGAAAAAAACATGTAAGAATTTTTATTAAAAGATTGACTGGAAACAATGGATACATAATTAAATCTTGTTGCCCTTACTACAATTACAGAAAAATAACTCAAAAACCAACCAACCAAAAACATGTCTTGTCTTGTTTAAAAGGAGTTGTTAGTAGAATGAAAAAGCTATCACTCCCCGAGCAACATAATCTTTACAAATAGTAATATTGAGAAAGCAGTTATGAGATATATTACAAGGCCTTTCTTATTGATAAAGCACAGTAAATCTGAAAGGCATTTGGCAATATAAAACAACAAGGAACCACTAAATAGAAGCATAAATTTATAGACTCTAAAACCGAGAGAACATTTTGAATTAACTATTGCTAAAAGGTGCTGTACATGAATAAGACATATTGTGATCATAGAATCATAGAATCATAG
>NW_008595349.1:0-4582 GCF_000691845.1 Merops nubicus | reverse complement strand
CCTTTCTTCCTTTCTTCCTTTCCTTTCTCTCCTTTCTTTCCTTTCTTTCCTCAGTGTGTCACTCCCAAGACTGCCATTTTCACCATCTAGTTCTGTGGGGTGATGTGAAGTGAGAAAGATCTATTATAGGTCTGTTCCTTTGCTTCAGACCTGACACCTGCATCCACGTGAGCTATCTCTTCAAAACATCCAGCTATCGGCTGACAAGCAGTCCAAGTGTTTAACTTTCTTGCTGCTGGCCTTCTGGCCTTTATCCTTTCTTGATCACTTTTGACAGCACTTTCATCTTGCTGTTGACAGATAACCTTGTCATTTTCTTCTCTTGGCCCTCTCCTTGCAACTTTGCACCAAAATTTTCTTTAAATCTTAATGTCTTATTCTTTAAAACACCTGTACCTGAAATAGAGTCATTAAAAAAACCCATATAAAATAATGTAGCAAAAGAGGTTATTTTAATCATGATTTTATTTATGGTCCCCATCTCACAGCCATCCTTTAGTGACCTCCCTTCTACCTGTTCTAGAAATAACTCGCTTTTAATTAGCTTTATTTTACTCTTACTTCTCAACTCTATTCCCCAACCACTGCAATGTCATAACCTATTGCCAGCCAGTCAGCTACATCCTACACTTATAGGCAAACACCTTTGAGTTCACACAAATACCCACAAAACAACCCTGTTCTCTCAAATAATTCCCTGAAACTGTCCTTTCCAATGACGCTTACAAGAAATAGATTTGACAGCATTTACATGCCTGGTAAACAGAGTGTTGCCTGCCATCCTTTCTATATTACCTGCTCCTTGCACCTACCAGCTCTCTTTTACATCCACCCTGTGCCTTAAACCAGAAGGAAATGGCTTTAGGAAATATTCTTGGCTCTTGGCTTTTGGCTTTTGGCTGATGCAACATCTAAAAGGTAGTGATCTTTGCTGTAACAGAAGGTTCTAGACACTCTCAGATGACATACAGTATGAAAGATATTGCTGCACATAGAAGTATGATAGATATGTTCTGCTACCAATCTTGTGAAAACCTGACAGGACCTGGGCACAGGTTGCCTTGCAGTCAAACTAGGTTATGATGTCTGTTGAAGAGAAAAAATTCCAAAAACTTCCAACAAATTTTACACAAGACAGGTGACTTTTGTTTCTATTTTATTCCTTTCTGTAATACAAGCATTCAAGTGTAGTATTTCCAACATTATGAAAATTTGTGAATTAATGACGTTATAACTTCATTGATAGTCCTATGATAGTGACCAACTAGAAGCTTGCCAGGAAGCCATCACCCTGAGACACAGAGGGTAGGAAATAATTTATCTAAGGCCAGACAATAATTTTGTCAGAAGATGAAGATATTCAAACACTAGCTTCTTAGAAGTTCTTTCTCAATGTGAAAAACAACAAAACAAGTCAAGGTGATATGAAATTCTTCAGTCATACAGACTTGTCTGCAATCTGACTCTCATGCATATAAGTCTTTTGAATTTATACAAATCTTATGTCAGCAAATTTTCAAACAAATCCAGCAAACTAACACATTGACTCTGGGACACACAACTGGGATATAAACCCAGATCTTAATAGAGTGGAATGTATATGTGGGAGATCCAACTGTATCAGAGAACAGTTCTGCAAATGCTACTGTATCTAGAATATCACATCCTTAAGTTTGAAAAATTATCTGTGGAGAGCTTCTTAATCATGAACAGCTACACAGTATATATTTTTCTGACCTGTTTCTTTTCTTTTTTTTTTTTTTTTAATATGGGTTCAGGCATAGGAAATATACTTACGGAAAATCTGGGAGATGCAAGTACAAGGTTAGACATAATTCAGAATACAATGGCTGAACTGTTTGAAATCTCTCACATAATTTTTAAACAAGCCACTTACAAACTTAACAAACGTTGGGATAACTCTTGATGGACATGATACTATCCATGTGTTGCTTCTTAAAATGGTATGTAAGAAACCAAGCTGATAACCTGGAAACAAGTTCATACTAGAAAATATATTTGCTCTTGTTCCCGAAGTGAAAATAACCAGAGAGGTTGAAATAGAATCTGTAAAAGGTTGTAGATTTGCATGGATAATTTTGAAATGCATTTGCGGTAGTTTTTAGTTCATCAGATTTTTTTCTTATGAATGTCTATTATACAACATTTCAAAAAACAGTGGGAAGTCTCAGTCTGAACGGAAGTTTTGAGTGACACTGATGATTTTGGTAATAAATATAAAATAGGTTAAAATTACCCAATTAAGAAATCAGGATAGGTATAATAATACTTCTGTCTAGTATTCTTTTAATTCTGAACTTTCTGTAAAGCTGAGTAATCATATAAAAATCTAAACTTCTGCTGGGAACTCCTATGCCTATCACTAGTGCTCATTGTTATCACTGCTTCTCCAAATCCTCCCAGAATTACTTGTACTGTGACACTTCATGTCTCAGCTTTTGAACAGTTCAGAAGAAATGATTTAATGCACACAGGCATATGTACACACATTTCAAAAATATGAAGGGAACTCCAAGAAACCACCAGGAAATCCTGAACTGGAATGAGGTAGGACCTACTCCTTGGATGAGTCCAGCAGACTTCTCTTGTGGTCTGAGCTGCTCTCATGTGGCTGCAACATCTGCACCTGTCCTTTGCTTCAGAAACAAGCATATATAACTCCTGTTGTCCTCTCCCTCTCTCTTCTATGGGCCACACTCATTGTACTATGCCTTGAATGTGGCACAATGCAGGTCAAAATCCATCATTCCTTCCTGATCATCTGTATAACTTCACACAAAAGTCATCAGCACTATGGGCTGGAGCAGCTCTCCTATGAGGACAGACTGAGAGAGTTGGGGCTGTTCAGTCTGGAGAAGAGAAGGCTCCGAGGTGACCTTATTGTGGCCTTCCACTATCTTAGGGGGGCCTACAAGAAAGCTGGGGAGGGACTTTTTAGGCTATCGAGTAACAACAGGACTAGAGGGAATGGGGCAAAGCTGGAAGTGGGCAGATTCAGGCTGGATGTGAGGAAGAAGTTCTTCCCCATGAGAGTGGTGAGACCCTGGAATGGGTTGCCCAGGGAGGTGGTTGAGGCCCCATCCCTGGGGGTCTTTAAGGCCAGGCTGGATGAGGCTCTGGGCAGCCTGATCTAGTGGGAAGTGTCCCTGCTCATGGCAGAGGGGTTGGAACTGGGGGATCCTTGTGGTCCCTTCCAACCCTGACAGATTCCGATCTGTTTTGGCAGAGGACTTAGTAGTGTTTGCTTAATGGTTGGACTTGATGATCTTAAAGGTCTCTTCCAACATAAAGGATTCTATGATTCTATGGGATCTCAATTCTAGCCAGTGCATTTTCGGTCTCAAAAATATTTACGGGCTTTTGTCAAAACATAAAGAATCTTAGAAAACTTTATTATTTACTAAGCTCTTGACTCCCAGAACCCTGAAGCTAAAATAATTTATAACATTGACATTTCACCATCCAGAATTTTGTAGCAAATTTCATTTGTCCTTCGCATTTCACATATCAGTAGTGGTTGGATTAAGTTTGGTTCTTGCCTACTCCACTAATTGCATGAGGAAAACTATGGAGTAGTAAATTTTACTCACTGTTAATTGATGACATATGGCATATTGAATAAATATGTGAGGGTAAAGTACTCCTGGTGCATAAGTGATTAGCAGTCTAAACATGAGTATTATTGATATTCTGTGATTTTACATTTTCTGACTGATCATTTTGAAATCCTGGCTCTCAGAATGTGCTGCTTCTCTGTTTATTTGGAAAGGAATGTGCAGGAGACAAAATGGTGAATTATTTTATAAGAGAGAAGTCAAAAATTTCATAAATCCTGCAAGTAAAGCAATCTGCCAGAGAGGATCATGCATATTTAAACTATTTACAAATGGGTCAAAACATGAGCAGCTGCATCCAGTACTTAAAGCCCTCAGACAAAGAACAGATCATTTACAAATACCAATGAGCATTGCCTGGGAAACTTGCTGTATATGCACAGCGGACACATGAAGGAGAAGCTCCTCATTTACTACTCACATTTTCTCTAATGGAGAGATTATTTGGAAATGAGAAAATAATATATCACCTACACTCTCGTAATCAAAAAGATTGCTTGAAATACCCACCCACTAGCAGGCAAATGAAGAGTGCAATAATGTGAAAAGCAGAAGAGCAATTCTTCGCTGAATCAAGAGAGTCAGAAGCTAGAATACTTTAAGAAACTACTCTTTGCTCAGATATTACTTATCTTTTTTGGTGATACAGATAAAATGCTAGAAAATGATAGAAATCCTATAAACTACTAATAGACCTTGAGCAAGACAGTCTTTTAGAGACTGGTTATATCAGTTCAGAAAGGATCAGATTTACCTGTATTTAGGCAAAAATGTGTGTTTTACTACTATATTTTTCACCCACTAACTGTCTCAGTAGAAAACAAAACAGATTATCATCTTATACAATAACACATTTCTAGAAATTAACAGTACCAAGACATTATTATAATTTTTCTTTTAAATTCTTTGTCCTTCCGAAGAAGGTACTGGAAGACCACAATAAGGTC
>NW_008595348.1:0-2798 GCF_000691845.1 Merops nubicus | reverse complement strand
AACCTAAAGTATTCTATGATTCTGTGACTCTAACTCTGATGTTAATTGTAACTACCCAAGAACACAGTGAATTGTGACAAAGTTCATATAGCTACAGTTATAACGATGCTAGCTTTGTGAACCACAGCAGAGATCTCAATTCTCTACTTGATATACATTCTAGATGCATTCACTGTGAACTTGGGTGCTTTCTGAACTGTCAGCACTTTGTCCAGTTAAAAAGAAAATGAGACGCTATGCAAAAAAAAAAAAAAACAACTGAATTTTGCTGGGTTTTTATTAATCCCAAAATAAGGTTTGTTGGAGACTATGAAGGGGTCCTCTCAGCAGCAAGGACAATTGTATCCAGAATAACAGAGTTTCTTTGAAATACTTATGCTTTCATAAATTGATATTTATTAGTACATAGAGTGGCAATTAGACGTCTAAAAATATCTACAATATCCTATACAGATTAATTTAAGCAATAAAAGCTAAAATGCTAGTTATAGATAAATGTAAAACACATAAAGAGGTATAAATACACCAGTAAGCAGAAGCATCACTAATCAATTTATTCTCTGTTTCTCAAAGATTTAGCTAATCAAATCTAGGTGATGTTAAAATAAGAACATTTTACTTTAATTTGCAGATCAATGTCTAGCGTGTAATAATCTGGACTAATTTGTTGCACTAGAGTTCTGAGGATTTCATCATACCACTTTTGCATGAAGCTCAGTTTCTGATGGAACTAAGGTACTGAGGCTGCTATGGTATTCTAAAACATCTACAAAGATATTTCACCTTTACTTGAAGACTCCACCTGATGAAGAATTTACCACACGGCTGAGCAAATTATTTACATAAAATTCTACTTCACTTCTACTGTTGGATTGTTTATTAACTGTCAAATGAGCCTTGTTGTAGTTATTGTCAGATTAAGTTGCTCTTCACAGTTAGATGGAGTCTCCAAAGCAGGTATTTACAATTCATGAGCAAGGCACCTTTTGAACTTTCAACATGATAGGAGCTCAATGTCTCCTAAAACTCTTCACTGTATGCCAGTGTTTCCACACTTGTGAATAGTACTATTCTGTTCTTGATCCTTGTAGTGTTAACAAGCTTCTATAGTCACTTAACTCAAGTGCTATATTCAAATTTAACCGGTCGTACTGGCTGTGACCGAATACAGAAGAAAACGTTAAAATCTACCTTAGAGGGTTTACCTACCAGGTCAGCACCAGGCAAACAGCAAAGGAAATTAGGCTCAAGCCTGTCCATGAGTCCAACCAAAAGGAACTCCGATTACTGCTGGTCCTGGGACCTGCCACCTTCCCAGAGTTACTAGGCTTCTCAGCCTTCTGTGAACCTCCATTGGTCTTGGATGAAGAAGTAGCTTTCTTCCTCTGCTTAACATCAGACATTTTGTGGTTTTAAAAAGCAGACACAAAACAGAGCTAGGAAAAAAAAAACCAACAAAACAAAACACAAAAACAACAAAACAAACCCAAAAAGAACTAGTTAGTTCTAAGCATCCTCAGATAAGACCTTTTGCCCTTTATTACACATATATGCTCCAAAAAAAGTTTTCCTTTGGCATTTATTATGCTTTCTAGTTATGTGTTCTTTCAAAAAGTTTCATAATACTCACAAGACTTTGTGAAAATGTGTTTTCTAAAGCACTGTTTTCCTCAAACTGAACTGACTTTTCAAACTAGCTAATTTCACTTTTCCAGAAATATTTCATCTGTTATTGTACAATAAGCCAATTTGAAGATACATTTAAAATCACAAGGACTGAAAGCATAATCTTTCTTTTTATAGTTGCTTACTGTCACAATTTCATTGCAATTTTACTATCCTGTTTCACTTGTAGATAAAATAAAAGTTACCTACTCCACATTAAAGGGAAAAATTAATTTGCTCATTTTTTAAAAATGAATTGCAAATCAAGCTTTAATTTAGAAATAGTTCTGTTGCAACAATTTCATGTCATCTGTAAAACCACAGACATCAGTTAATAGAAAGCCATTAATAGAAAAATACAGATTAATGAAATAATGCATCTAGATAAAACAAAAGCTACAATTTCCACTTTGCTAAAACTGAGGTCCAAGTAGCTTCCGGCAATATGAATCTCCAGTTTCCAGGACTACAAAACCTCATAATCTAACCAAAGTGGAAGTACAGAGTGGAATTTTTAAGCCTAGTATCGTCTACCATACTGCTCAAAACAGACTAGCTCCCTGGTGGATTCAGTTTAGTACAATTTGGGACAAGAATGTCATGATTCGTTCTGGATCATCACGAAGCACTGCCACTTAATCAGAGGTCAAAATACAATTACCTAAATATGATGCTTACATAGATAGGTACGTACATAAAAGGCAGTGTTTAAAATCTAAAAAATGTAAAGTCATGTCACAAAAGCATGAAGCTTAGAGCTGTTTGTGAGTCACGGTACTAGGAAACATACTCTGAACACCTTATGTACTCCCAACTTATTTTTTTTAAAGCTATTTTGTGACTCTTAAAACACCTTTTGAATTGAAAGCCCATATTCTTAAGTTAAGATCAAGAAAGAGATCAGAATGGTCGGCAGAGAAGTAATTTAATAGCGGAGAACAGCTCGGCTTTGGAAAGAAAACTCCCGGGCCCAGCTCCGCGGCGCCGTTCATCCGGCCCCCACAGCCCCTCCTGAGCCCCCTCTGCTCCAGGCCACTGCCCGAGCCCCACCTGAGCTCTGGCCGGGGGGCTGCGGCGGGCTCCGAAAGGAACCGAACGGCCTCCTCCTTGCGGGACACTTCCACATGCCCCCG
>NW_008595347.1:0-2701 GCF_000691845.1 Merops nubicus | reverse complement strand
AGCCAGGGCTTCGGCGTGTTCGTTGGGGCTTGTCAGTGAAGCTGCTTTCGCGTCGTCTCCGTTAGAATAACCCTTCCGCACAAAGCGGTTCTCGGTGTTTTGTGTTTTGAATAGGTAGACATTGCTTTCTGCCTGTCATGCAGCTTTTTGCCTCCTTCTTCCTGTACAAACTTGTCAGCACTGATGGACCAGAGCTTCCTTTTTGACTCTTTAAAAGGTTATGTGAAGGGAACTTCAGAGCTCTTCTCTCACCGTTTTACGTGGGGTTTTGTCTGTAGGTACTCCGGGCGTAGGGAAGACCACGCTCGGGAAAGAGCTTGCGGCAAGGTCGGGGATGACCTACATTAATGTGGGGGACATGGCCAGAGAAGGTAGGCCACATTCACAAAGTAGTCCATCGAAGCACTTTAAATAGTTTTTTTCTTGGTACAACTGCATGCGTGTAACTTCTGTATTGTCTGTTAAATGACACAGCAGTTGATTTGCTTTAGCTGGAATGTTTCTGGTGGCGTGAGTTAAAAAAGCATTTGTGTAATATGAGCATACTTTGTCTTAACTAGTAAAGCAACTTATCCTTACATGGATTTGTAAACAAAGTCTTCCTTCCTCAGAACGCTATCTTGTGTTTGTACCCTCCAGAAATAAACTTCACCACCTAAATAATTTTCATAACCACTGTTATTTCATAAACTTGCACAAATTCTTTTCGTTACAGGAGAACTGTATGAAGGTTTTGATGAGGAATACGATTGTCCGATTTTGGATGAAGACAGGGTAAATCCAACTTCAAGACCTACCACTTCTGTACTCAGATTTTCTGTAACTTCAGCTAAACTTGCCTTTGTTTCTTCTGTAGGTAATTGATGAACTGGAGGATAAAATGAGTGAAGGTGGAGTTATCGTTGATTATCACGGCTGTGACTTTTTCCCTGAACGGTGGTTTCACATAGTATTTGTACTTCGTACAGAAAATTCCTATCTGTATGACAGACTTGAAAGCAGGTATGTCAGTTCTCTAGGCTATAAATGATTGATTCTGTATAGAATAGAGTTCTCTGCATATCTAAGACTGTCTCTGGGTATTGTTCTTGGTTTTTAGGGGCTACAAAGGGAAAAAGCTGCAAGACAACATTCAGTGTGAAATTTTTCAGACACTTTATGAGGAAGCTATGTTGTCATACAGAGAGGAAATCGTACACCAGTTACCCAGCAACACTCCAGAAGACCTAGAGAGAAATTTGGATCAGATTATGCAATGGATTGAGCAATGGATGAAGGACAACAACTGACATTTGATGAAAAAGCAGCTCTGCTGGATCTCTTCCTGGGAGGGTATAATACATGATATTTGTAATGATAATTTAAAATTAATTTTATTGTAATCTGATATGGTTGGGGACAAGAAGAACGTTCAGAATAGCCAGTCTGTAAGCCTTCGGGGCAGCCTCTGAGTCCCTCTGGGAGAAGCACAAAAGAGAACTGTCACAAGTGAAAATTCAGTATTGAATGAAAGGATGAAAATGACACAGTTGCCCTTAGCAGCAGGAACTATGTTCAATAATTGAGAAATCCAAACTTTACCTCCTTTCACCCTCAAAAAAACGGTAAAATCCTGATAACTGGTGGCAGCTGAGCAGCTTTTGATTTCAAAAGGGTAAATCAGTGTCCTGAGGAGTTAGTGCATTTCCTAATTGTCAGACTAAAACCTCCCACTCCTCGCTGCAGTCCAGCATGTGTGGAGGTTAATCTACACCGAGGGGTGTGTGGTTTAGTTTAAGGGAAGTGCTTTATTTTGGAGGGCAGAGAAGTGAATAGGTAAGAGAGATATTTTTAAATAATTACACAGAACTTTGGGAATTACAGTGTTAGGAGTGGATTGTCAAGCAATAAGTTTTCCTTCTCTTTTTCTCTGTTTTCTGCACCCATCCCAACCATGGAACACATTTATCACTGTTAAGTTTACAAGGAAATACATAGTTTTGTAGAATAAAGAGCCTGCAGTGATCCAGAACACGGTTATACTTCAAAAACTGGCAGACATCTCTTCTGATTGCTTGTAAATCCTGGGTCCCAGAAGGTCATGGCTGTGCAAAGTATAACCATTCTTCACTGAAGAGGGGGTTTGTAAAGCCTTGTGAAAGATTCTGTAAGAAAGTGCTTGCTAATAAACTTTTTATATACACAACTTTGAATAGTAGAACCGTTTGCTTAAAAACATATACTGTAAAGAGTAGTATGGTTACGTAGTTAAGATTTGGTGGGGTTTTTTTTGTTAAGTGTATAGGGTTTTTTTGTGAGACTTAAAGGAACACTGCAATTTGACCCTTGTATAAACCCAAATTGTGAAAAAAGGCGTTCCTTTGCAGAATGGGGACCAAAGGCTGTGGAAATGCACACACCCCCGTACTGCTGTTGAGCAGCTGTGTTTGGGTTTATTGCTTGGAACACGGCGGGGGGAGGCCATCTTCGGCGTGGGAGTGCCCAGGCGAGACCAGTTCCCGAGGTGCTTTGACCGACCACTTCTTGTGAAGTAAAACCACAGTTCTAAATGCTGCGTGCCGTTTTTGTAAAAGCTGTTGTGGTTGGGGCGGGGGCTGTAGGCAGAATATAGGCCTATATCAACAAAACCCCCGATAAACAAACAAAACCCCAAACGGTCGCTCGGAGCAGCCTGCGGGGCGCTGCCGCCCCCTTTTTCCGG
>NW_008595346.1:3658-20273 GCF_000691845.1 Merops nubicus | reverse complement strand
GTTTGCTTTCAAACCATTACACATTGTTACTAAGTAAATGTTTTCAATTCTTTATTTACTTTCATCGTAAGATATTACATCTCTTTTTTTCTTTTATAAAGGCACCATTAGTTTTATTTCCTCCTGGATTGTCTCTCAACATTTGTACCACCACATTTAATTAAGCAAACTCTGAACACACTTCAGATATGCCAGGCATCATAAGCTTGTATATAACACAAGTACTTCTTATAGAAAGCTGTCAGAATTGAGAAACAGCATTTGTCTGAGCTGTATTTAGCATTCGCAGAGTGAATCTGACATTGTGTCAAGAGTGAAGAATCAGCGAGAGCCAGCCATGAAAGGAAGAGAGCTAGCTTTGTTCTGAATCCAAGAAAACATTCGGCATCACTGCTTCCTAAATCGTGTATGAATCCTGCCCTACTTTGTTAATCAAAGCCCTTAATATGATGGGTTTAAGCAGGAATAGTTCAAAATGCAGCACCAGTAGATCTGGAACCATTAAATATTGCGCTGCATTACCCCTGCAAACTCTGTAGCGACAGTTCTCAGAGTAACGCTATGAGCATGACAAACAGCAGCTCCTTGAGCACCCATTTCTAAGGCTTTGCATAAGTTAGGGTCACATGGGAGGAAACCAACATGCACAGAAAGGAAAGGCGGAGGGCAGAATTAAAGAGAAAACCAGCAATAAATAAAACCCGACAACACGTTTTGGAAAAAAACAAGAATCAAAATTTTTCCATAACAAAAGAAATAATACTGGGTGAAATGTTTCTTTCCCAGGGACTTTGCAGCCTCCGAGCTCACGGCCCGTCGGCTCTGGGGCGTGGGGGCAGCAGACCCTGCCCTGCCCAGCCTCAGCCCTCCCTGCACCCCACAGCAGCCCAGGCAGGGGGCACAACCTCTGCTGCCCTGCGCTGCTTCCCCGAGCTCCTTCGCAGCGAAGCCCCTTCCCAGCTCGGAAACTTCCCGCTGTGGGAGGCGCGGGGCTGCCAGTGAGTCCTGCTGGACATTTCAGCCTTAGTCCCCCCCACACAGAATGAATTAATGTCAACAGACACCCAGATAAAAGCTTGACTGTGTCAAATGTCAGAAACATTCCTTATTTCCTCTTTCATTATGAAAAATGATTTTATATTGCTCTTTCAATTAACTTAGTGTTCTGTTTTCCATTAGTACAGTACAGAGTAACTGTAGCCCGTTGTACTGTCCCAGGGCTTTTTTCCAAAGATTCTGATTTACAGCAGAGAAGGAATTTTGTGCGTCTTGCCAGTTATAAAATTGCTAAAGCACAGCCGGAAAGTAGACATGTTAGCATTCATTTCATCTTCAGCTCCTTCTGTTTCCCCAAGAAGGCTGTAGCAGGCAGTTCAACATAAAAGAAAGTTATTAGAAATTCCACACCCTTCAAGCAATCTTCATAAAAGTGATAACAAATTCAATTTTCAAGTTTCTTAATACAGCCTTCTCTTGACTAGCACAGTTATCCTAACTTAAAGACCTTTTAAACTAATGACCTGGAAGGAATAGGGTATATTTCATTTGAATCTGTGCAAAATTTGAAGGACTACTCCATACTCTAATTTTCTGTATCTCTTAGTACCATTAGTAGTCCCTGAGCATCTCTCTCTGCTATGGAAACTTACAGGAAAGAACAGGGTGATGCATAATGCAATACAAGTGATTAAGGACATTTGAACTCAGAAATATTAATAAGTCATCATATATCTAAAACAAAGCCATGCGTAAGTAATGCCTTACAACTCCCGTTCAAATACTACAATAGGTAAAATAATGAAAGCTTACTTAACTAAACCACTTAGGGCCAGAACATACAACAAATTAACTTTGGACTTTGTTTTGGAATTAGAGCTATGCTCATTTACATATTATAGCTCTTTTTCAAATACAACATTTGATTTAAAAAAAAAAAAAAACAAACACACACACACAAAAAAAAAAACACCACTGAAAATTGTGGCAGAAACTTACATTAAAAACTAGATTTGCTGATTTGCCCCATTTAGTGAATATCAGTTATACAGCTGAGAAGATAGTTTCTCAAATTCTTGCTTCCCTATATAAGAGAACAGACATAAAGCTATCTTTACTGAGTCTAAAAATCAAATGGGAGCTAAATACTTGGATTCATCAGCCCTGTTTGAAGAAAGTGGCCTAGACTTCTAAAAAGCTTTGTGAAAAACAGCCTCACAGAGGTACAGAGAGATCAACCATTCATCGTCCTGGCCGATGACACTTGGCCTTGCTGTCACCTGCAGCCTCATCTTTCTCCAGACTAACTCACACCCCCAGCAAAGAGGGGTTCAGCCTCTGGGCTAAACCAGCACCCCATCTGGCCTCTGGCACGTCTACACAGTCTTCGCTGGCCCATAAGAACAATTCACTGAGCCAAGACTTGCCCATAGCAGAGAGCCACGAGCACTGGAGGTGATGCTCAGGCAAGTGTAAGGCATGGCCAAAGCTCCCAACCTGTGTCTTAACCGAAAGGCTTCAAATCACCCAGTTTTGCCTAATACTCAGATTTCACTGCACTACTTGCTGAAAGAGTTAAAATGCCTGCACCCCGATGGGGGGATGGCCTGCTTTGTACAGAAGAATAAGCAGTTTAGAACAAACATGAGAAAAGCTGAAGTTTTGCAGCAAAGTGTTCCCACAGACCCCATCAAATCCTCCCAGCCTCTCACAGGGATGAACCCTTCTTCTACACACCACAACTATTCCTTTTGAACTTCTGCTGGGTTTTTTTAGTTCTGACTTGGGAACAAGCTTGTATATCGATTAGTGAGGGAAAGGGGAAAATCCAGCTTTGAAACTGTTCTTTTGAAGATATTCTCTTACGACTTCATGTAAATATCCAATGAATTTGGAAAATATCTGCAACATCATTCAAGTAGCTGGATACAGTCTTAAGACCTATAGAAGTTTCTGATCTGATTCTACCGAGTTGCAGAGATTGGGACAAGCAGGTATCCAATTGGACTCACAGGCTGTCTCCGAGAGCTACTTTCTGAGCAAATTAGCAGACCAAAATTAATTTGTGTGCAAACAGCTGCAGAAATTAGTTTCTTTCAAGTACTCACTTTTACAAATTGGAGTTGCAGCTTCATTATCTGATTAAACACAGTACATGTTAAATTCAGACAGCAACACATTCGTACATTAGCTTAGCATAACATACTGTTTATCAATAGCTCTCACAACTATTCAAATTTTAACCTATACCATAGGGATATAGGTTAATATCTGGATAACTTTAGCTCTGGATATTTCTGAAGATGCTTTGATTAGTTGGGCTTAAGAGCAATATGTTGCAACCAAGCCTCCCCCACACCTGGGAAAAAAGATCAAACAGCTCACAGACACAGTAAGACGACTTCAGAGCATGGTCTAAATAGAGAAACAAATGAGAGGAAAGAGCCTTAACCCCATTTGATGGAATTTAATCTCTGAGCAAGGTCCAGAAGAGAAGTTTATCTCTGAGCAGGAACCTGAGCCAGCTCCTTCTCAAGTCGTATCTAAGGCCTTGGTAGTAAACCTGTCCTTACTCACCCTGCCCCTTGGCGTCACACAGAGTTGGCATTTTGAAGAAGAATTTACTGTTGACCTCTGCCTGCTCCCTTTAAAGTCAATGGCAAAGCTCCTACTGACAGCAGCATGAACACAGGCAAACCAAAAGGAAGTGGTTTTTAAGATCTTCCCCATAATAGGCACAGTGAGAAGGCAATTTTACTTGCACCGTTGGCTTGAACAAAGCATTATCATGCTTTGAGAACACCTATTTTCTAGTGAACTACAGTGGCTGTTAGAGCATAAGCACAATCTGCCATCCCACAATAAAGTCGACACATTACAATTTAATTGGATGGAGTCATTTACACAGTAATAACAAGGATTAAGACACAGAACACAACAACTCATTTTCTGAAATCTTTAACCATCTGGTTTCACTGCAGGAGTAAAGAGTCTTACTCACCTCTTGTTAGTCTATGTGTTTTGGCAGGTAATTTAAGAAATATTTATTAAAAAAATCCACCATTTTCAGAGATGGGACATTCAGCAACGCAGCACTCACAGGAGTGCAGGAGGGGCTCTTCCAGCTTTTACAAAGCTGCAATATTCCTGGATACAGAAAGCAACAACTCAAAAGGCAAATGAACTAACGAACTCCTTTGCCACGAGAAAAGCTCAAGTGATAGAGCTGTTCCCTGAAAGCCTTTGCTCTTGTGTACAACTTGCAGCTGATTGATCCTAGAAAACTTTTGAATTACTATCTTGAGGCGTAGAAACGTGACCTAAGTTTTCTGCAGGACATGACTGTCACCCACAAAAATAAATCTGTTTGGAGACTATTTTCCCAGTGTTGAGTTTGACTAACCAAGCAATGCCACAGCAGCTGTGCACACACCAATCACATGTGACGTTGCACAGCCCGGGTGCACAAAGGGTTGACACCATTTTATAGTTCATACATTGCATCCGGGCAGTTGAGGGCATGGCTTGAAATGCAGGGACAAGGGGTTTCTAAGGTTCCTGAACGCAAAGCTCCACTCCCCGCGAATTTCTGAAGGCTTCATGTGGCCTCACTCCTAAAAGCATCTAATCATAAGGTCTTGGGAGGTAGTGAGTGGTTTCTGAATGTCTCCCTGCATTTAAAAAGCCTGGACCAAATCCTTCATTTCTCTCTAATTTTTCACTAACTGTGGAGAGCTTAGCCACAGAGTGGCTAACAGCAAAGGGACATGATAAAGTGCAGCTGGTTGAAGTTTAGTAAAACAAACTCCAAGTCAAGATAACCTGGGGTGCAACTATTGTAGGATAATGGGATGAGTAAAAGGAACTGGAACACTAAGATAAAGAACTGCTAACCGCAAGGCTAAACACAAAAGATAAACATAAGAGGAGTTGACATGTAATCTGTAACCAATTATTAGCTTCACTTTTGCAATATGTATGAGCTAATTAAGAACAATATAAAAGATGACTTCTGATTTTCGATAAACGAGCCTTTCCGATCATTATAGAATGGTGTCTGTCTCCCGCTTATTCTCCGTCAACTAACCTTCCAGTTTCAGCAGTTTCAAAAGGAGGAGGGAGCAAAATTGAATTTTGCTGTTTCACAGCACATTTGAGGCTGAGATGAGCTGTGGGGATTAGGCAGGAAGCAGCCTCCTCCAGCAGCACTGGTGGGTGCCACATGATTGCCCTCATAGAGCTGTCTCCCCCTTGTCCTCTGCAGCATGGAAAAATAGGGAAACATGGCTAAACGGATAAGCCAAGCTAACAACTTCTTGTTGGGCTAAACTTTCACTCTAAGTGGCTTTTTGTATTGTTTGATATTCTTGTGTTATTGAGCTGACTGGTGTGAGGTGGCATCAGATACACAGTGTCACCAACACATACAGTGACTGACAGATGATAGCCATGAAGTGATGAGAGCCAAGCCTCCCCCTCCCATGTCTGTGAGAAGCAAGAAGTAATAACATGGTGCTTATTTGTCAAAATACAGCTTAATACAATGGTGTTTTCAGAGATGCTATCCTGGAAAGATAAAAATAAATGTAAACATAAGAGGTTAATTATTTAATGCAAGATATTTGCCAAATTATGTCTCAGTATTTCTTCTGATGTATTTGCTGGTTATACTTTATTCTGAATGAAGCTATATAACCTTTTAACCATGTCACACTAGCTCACCCTTGCTGGCTTGGTTTGCACCAACCAGAAAAAACATTTCACTGGATAAATACACTACTGTTTTCTCTTCAATTGCAAGGGTGTTGCCACTTTGCCAGAGTCAAACATTCAGCTTTGGAACTTGGAACTGCTGTCCAGCACTGTCTTGTCAATAAACTAAATGTTACGGATGATTTTAGAAAATAAGTTCTAAAGTTATGCAACCATAGACAAACCTGATTCATCACCAAATCTATTGTGTATTTCCATAAATACTTCGGCATAACTCACCTGAATCTCATAATTATGTTTCTTCCCCACTCAATGTTTGTTGAAGGGTTCAGTTTCCGACAACAGTAAATATTGCTCCAGAGTACAGGCAGGGCAAAACACATAATCCAATATGAGAATATCTACATCCAGAGACTGCTCTCTGGTCATCTGCTGCATGGGTCAGGAC
Source organism: Merops nubicus (assembly GCF_000691845.1). Lineage (NCBI taxonomy): Eukaryota > Metazoa > Chordata > Aves > Coraciiformes > Meropidae > Merops > Merops nubicus. The sequence goes on along the minus strand of NW_008595346.1, from coordinate 14,116 downwards.
AAACAAACCAGACTAATCCCCAAATCTGTTTACTCTGAGGAGCTCTATATTAGAACTGTCTAGAAAACAAAACTGAGATAAATCAAAAAAAAACTCAATTCTTTCATATTTTAGCATTTCCTGAAAGAAAATTACATTTTTTAAAGAGAATACCTTCCCAAGCAAGTAGCTTTCTAACTCTAACAGATTCCTGAAAGAATCCTGTGCAGCTAGGGCTGGCTCTGGGCATTAGCCAGGTCCTGGCTGGCACCAGGTGATGTTCCAACAAAGCCCATGCTGCACTGAAAGATGAAGCCAGCTCAACATGTTTCCATGAAATGTTGTGCTTACAACAAACTGTCAGACTCTGACAAAGAAACATACCTTCAAAAAATTTCCAAATACCTTCACTCGGTGTGTTTTTTTACAGAAATAGATCTTGACAGTATTTGCTGCCACCCACCAGGACTCCAGTGGAAGAACGGAAATTCAGCCTAAGTTGATTCCTGTAAAAGGTTGGCATCATCTAAAATTTCATCTTCATATAATTTTATTTCTTTCATTTCTTTCTTGTTTCTCTTTGATGCCTCTTTTACACATTATTTTATTGTATTATATGTCCTGAGTAATCTGTTCAGTCAAGTTTTTGGGATAGCAACTTATTGTATAGATGGAGCCAAGTATAGGCTTTTAATTTGTTTAATGCTATCTACTTAGAAACAAATACATTTAAAAGCTTTTTTTTTTTAGAATAAATGTAGCTATAAGCAATACTCAAGGTACTTCTATCTATATGGTTTATTTCCATAAACAGATTTGAACAATATTCTCCTACTTCCTCTAAAACAATTTCCTCCATATACATATTATTATGTAAAAGAAAAAAAAAAAAATCTACAAACTGGCAGCTCACATAGTATTGTTTGGATATATGGCATAAGATTGTCCCTCCAAAATCTGTCCTTTAAAAGCCCTGCCAGGTCCCACGAAGCAAAGTTCATCCTCCTGATTGTACTGGGGTCCCTCAGCATCAGCACCAAGCAGCAGCCCACCCAGCCCCCCCCCCAGGAGCACCCACTTGCCCCCATGAGCCTGGGTGCAGGAGCCTCAGCGAGGGCAGGGTGAGTGCTGAGCAAGAGGTGGGGAGGCAGCTCCACATCTCCTGTTAGCACACGGTCCCCCTCCAGCACCTTCCTCTCACATTTAAAATCTCTCCAGATTTTAGCCCATATTGGAGGTGATTTTCAAACAAATGGCAGTGAGACTCTGTGTGGAGCTTTTTATTTTATTTGTGATTTGGAAACTGCTGTTGCATACAAGCAGGTCAGTGTATTAAAATATGACAGAGACATGCTATTGGGTATGCAAACCAGGTGAACTTAGGGCGTAATTTTAAAACTGAGAACAGATTTCTAATGTCTAGCACTGACCACTGCAACAGCAAATTAAGACACTTTTTTTGCCTGCTTTAACATGTAACATCAGAACTAAAATATACTTCGTATATTATGAAGCATGCACTTCTCTCTCCACTTGTTGCATATGGAAATCCATTAAATAATGCCTTTACAGTGACAGCAAATATCACCGTCTGGTTTTTAGCTAAAATACCTCCAACTAACTCAAAAGATCCCTTAGAACAAAAATTAGAATGACCAAGTCATACATTGTTCATTGCCTTAATTTAAATCCATGTACAAAAGTTAATCTCTAGTTCAAAGAGAGAGTCTCCAAGTTTGTGAAACAATTGTTGAGAAAAACTCCAGCACTGTTTGAAATCAGCAATTAGGTTTAGGTTTCTGAGAGGAAGTGGCAAAGTAGTATTGCCTTCCAAACTAACAAAAACAAAGCAGATTGATTTGGTATCAATTACTGCCATTACAACTCTGCACTGAGAAGATTGCTTCTCGTTGTGGAGGAGGCTCATATAATGTGGTGTAATCACCCCAGCCTCTCCTTGCTCTGCAATGCAGTGGGAGGGTCATTGCCCATAGATATTTCAGATTTTGAACATTTACATTCATTGCCTGAAGTCCTGGGGGAGATATCCAGACCAAAGCACTGCAGTAGCTTTTATTGACCTACAAGGTGCTTCTGTAAAGCCCTACTTGGTCCCTCATGAAGTTTCATGTGCTTGGGTGAAGATACAAGAAGTAGTGGAGGAACTTATTCCTACAGTTTCTCATTCTGAAGAACCTCCTCCATCACCAGGACCACAATGAAATTAGAGTAAAAATTGCCAAAAATGTTCATTTTAAAAGAAAGCCCATGTCCCTAGGACATGAGTAAGCCCTAGGACCAATTTGTGTCTTTAAACACTAATGGGAGTAGTTGGGTAGATGATACTTGTAATTATACACAAAACATCTTGTCAAGAAACAATAAGAGTGTCAGTACAATCTGACCAAAACTTGTTCTTCAACATTAGCTTTATTATTTACCAGGGAGAAATTGTCTCTGGCAGGAATTATTTAGTAGCGTTCATTTTGTACTGGATTTTCCCCAGAGGAAGGGGATTTTGTTTGTTGACAGAGCCTTTATGGGGACTTACCTGCAATAACTTCAGTTACGTTGAGAAAGAGGCTGAGAGAGATGTGATTTTACATCTCTGCTGTTGGGAGAGTGGGGTCCAGGGAGCAGGGACACCAAAGCTCACTCTCTACCCCCTCCTTATTGCCTTACACATGGGTAGCGCAGGAACTCGTACAACCCACGGTGGTTTGCTGCTTGCTGCTCATATGGAGAGGGGAGAAATAGTCCAGGCCAACCTGTCTGTCCAGTGCTACCACAGGTTACACCCACCAAGAGGCTGGGAGAGCACAGCAGCCACCTTGGCCATAACAGGCACAGCTACGCAGCCTTCTGCAGCCTGCAAACGTGCAAGTACAACCTCGAGTTTTCTTTCTTCCAGCACTTGCTGAAATTAGTTTGGATGCTCAGCAAATTTAGGCTCAAGCACTCACCCCCAGCAAGAGATCAGGAAACCTTATTCCCCTGGAGCATCCTCTGCCATCTAGAAAGTATATCACTCTTATTCCCTTGGTGTTCTGCTGTGCATCAGTGCCCTTGTACCACCAATCACTCCTCTTGGCAAACAAAATATCCCTGCACAGCTCTTTTTGTTATCCCTCTAAATGAAAGCACCAAAGTAAATACGAGTTAAGAGTAGGCTGAGTGTACTCTGTTTTTTATGACAAATATTGTAAAGGTTGTAATGAGGTCTGGTGCTTCCCACACCCTTGCTCACCCCGTTAATAGCTTTTCTATGCCACAGACAGGCTGCTAGATGACCTTAGCCTGGTAATAAGGGAAAATCAGACACTGCCTATTTCTAAGAGCCTAATTAAAGCCTTCCCTTGGGTTTCTGATGTGCTCACAGTTGCTGCTGAAAGACCAAGAAGCTCCCACAGCCAAAGCAACCTATTACCACCTAAGGTCAACTGAAGGCTTGGCACCTCTTCTTACAAAGGAAGATCAAGTAGTAAAGACCTAGGCCTTTAGCATCTTAAAACCAGCCTGTATTAAATGCTTCAGGAGTGACCCCGAAGAACTTGCCCACGTGGTAAGCAGTATAAACCCGCTTCCTTCAGGTTCCCAAGTGACTCAGAGATGTTTGGTTTAGAAGACAAAGCCCTGAATTACTCTCGCACCTCTTTATTTCCTGGTAACATAACTGCTGGGGCTGTAGCTGAGCTCATGAGCTGAGCACAGTCAGTATGAAAAAGCCAAGTGTTCTCCTCTAGAGTCCTTGGCCTCTGAAATTCATAACCACCCAGTCGCCTGTGGGTCAGAGACCAATAAACCTTCAAGGCACTTTTGCAAAGTGTAGCTTTACACAACTGCCCTAAAACAGACTACGGTGAAGGGAAACTCAACAGCAATTCTGAAAATTATTTTAGTGCATACATTTGTAAGTGGGTTATTTGATTCGGGGTAGGGGTAGAGCTGGGGAAGAATTTGTAAAGATCTGGTCTATACTGGATTTCAGAGATTTTTTCCAAGACATACATAGTGTTAGATTTTTAAAAAAAACCAGATAAATGTATAAAATGTTGAACTTGTCTGACAAGGTGAAAATAATGCAGAAATTAAGGTTCTCCACCTCAGAGCACATCAAAATAAGCAAAACCTAGAGCAAAATACTACAATTAAATGTTTAGGTTTGTATCTTTCACACCAATATCCTTTAGCTCCTGATGTCCTGCAGATATTTTTGCCAGTTGCTGCTGCACAGGGACATGCATTATTTATGCACTGTGCACACTTACAAAGGGCAAGATCTTTGCCAAGCTCAAGCAGTCTCTGAACACCACATAAAAGTGCTGGGTTGCACAGAGGAGCCCTAACACAAGCCCTGCAGTGACTCTTCACAGGTCATTCTCTTGCAAACTGTAACCCAGGGATGTGCTGGGAATGCAGCTGCTGGAAAGGCCTCGTCAGGATCAAGCAGCTTCGCACAGCTCTGCTACCAGCGGGCAGCAGTGGCCCAAGTCACTCAGCTCCAGGGCAGTGAATAATCAGAGGGTGGCAGAGCAGTCAAAGCCATTTTAATCCCTCTGTCCCTGTGCTGCACCTCCTGTACTTCGCCTCCTACGCACCACAAAATCCTACCCATGGTCTGCTAAATACCTGGAAGTAAGGCAAGATAAGAAGTACTGCAGAATGGGGGGTGTTATTAATGCCACTCATATCTCACACAGAAAAGAAATGATCCCTGTTAGTGACCTAACATAGCTGAGGCTGACATGAAAACGAGTTATTTTCAGTCACTCTCACAATCTAGGTGCTGCCCAGACTAAGACTACACTGAGGTCCTGTGAAATTCCTGAGTCTGGGCCCCTCGTGCTGGGTGCTGTGCAAGCAGAGCCAAAGCACCCCAAGCAAGTAGAAAGTGGATGGGAAGGCCAGTGGGGGTGCAGTACCACAAGCTGACTTCTGTACACCATTCAGGCAGCCTCACCATGGTTTAGGATAACACGAGTCAAAAGCAGATGAAAGCCTTTAGCAGAAGAATAGGAAGATGCTTGGAAAAGCCCCTTTCACGGTCAAGCAGGTTCAGATTGGGTGAGTGTGTCAAACCAAGCTGGTTTCACCCAAGAGATGGGATTGGCACAGTTGGGACATTCAGGGGGTAGCAAGGAGAGTCTGAAACAAGATCTGGCATATATGGAAATAGGGACAGGATCTCGTGGATCTGCCTTATGCACAACTGGTTGTGTAACCAAAGTGCTACCTCACTGGTTAGACAACGAAGGGAGGGTTCAGCATCGCAACCCTTTTCCCTGACCTCAGAATCCTGTCCATCTGGAGTACAATGAATAAAGATTTTCATTGAGATTGGGTAAAGATTATCAGGCTGGCCAACTACCACAGTTTCTTCACATCTTAGATTTCCAAGACGGATACTGCTTGTGGTATTGTTTATAAGTATGTTACTACAAATTTTTATTACAGTGGTTTTATTTGTTGTACTCTTTAATTACGATTCTCAAAGTTATTCTGAGTTGACTCCATCTAAATCCTTGGTTTCCTGAGTTGCTTTTGGCCCCCAGTTATTGCTGGAAAACTGAGGATAACCAACTATTATATGATGTTATGTAAAACTAAATGCAATATAAAATGGAAAATATAGAAAGACCAGTTATGCAGCCATAGCTTCTTTCTCATTAGCCTGCAGCAATTTCACTTAAAACTGCTGCCATTGAGTTGTCTACTAGTTGCTTTTTTTTAAAAATAAAATACTAACCAACTTTCTAGTGAGGTGATTGGAACAATATATTAGAGATTCAAGTTATAGTGCCTTCAGGATACACCGTTTTTCAAAATGCCTTTGCTCAATTAATCAGACATAAAGAGTTTGGCAGTATCACTATCTGTATGTTGGTGCCAAGGACATCACACAAGTGTCACTCCTGCAATCAACCCAATTTGCTAAGCCCCCAAGTTTCTTGCCACAGCCTTGAGATGGAAATAAAGTCCACTTGTTAATCATGAGGATAATGGATTTTGCTGTAATTGACAGTGACAGAAGTAAAAACAAATTGCCTTGAGTAAACAATATACTAGGAAAAAGCCTCAGCAGCAGCCAGCTGTGATCTGCATTTCTGAAATAAATGGGCACTGGGTGACAGCAGCAAACACCCCCCCTGCAGCCCGTGACACTGCCAGCTTGTGGCTGCAGGGACCACTTAACCCAAAGTTGGTCCAAACCACAGAGATCCAGCTCTCCTTAGTGCTCTCAGGAGAAAAGCACATCTGGGAACGTCGGGGCAGCTCAGCCTGGAGTGACCAGGGCCCAGCCAGGCTCCCTACCTAGGGACAGGGCTACCACCGTGGCGGGCAGGGTCTGAAATGCCAAACTGCTTATGGCCCAAGGTGCTGCTGCGTGGTCCTGCCGTGCACCTGGCTGTGCAGCATGGGCTGTGCCTGAACACACCACCCACAGCTACCCGTTAGAGAGACACCCTCATCTTACAGTCTACTCACAACACCGGCAGTGAAGAAACCTGGAAACCTGTGCACCTGCTTTAAACAAAGGTGCTCTGTTGTTTATTTGTATCACAACAGCACTATTATGCTTCAGTGGCATGGGATGCGCTGTACCAGATGCAATATAGAGCAGGAGACCACTCCTGCCTTACAGGAAAGATCAGGTAGGACCAAGGTGAAAAGCAAGTTGTCCAGAACACCACTGCCAGAGCATCCCCTCCTCAAAAGTCTGTATTTGGAGTATTCAGGTACACAATGCACTACTCTTTTATCATAACTTAAAATAATAACATATCTACCTAAAGGTAAAGGAGAAAAAGTTTTGTTTGTTTTTTTTCCCCTGTTAAAACTGTATGGCAATAACTAAGTTATAGCAACGACTAAATTTAATTTGTAGATGCTGAGACATAGGAAACATCTAGCTCTTACCGTGTCGTGCAGAAACAAACCATTCAAAAGCAGTAAAGGCCAGGATTTACAAGCAAAACTTATTGAAAACAAAGCTTAATAATGGTCATTTTTATTCGTACCCTGCTGTTACTCCAATGGGTGCAACCCAACAACAGATGTCCATTTTGGCATCAATCCTACTTCAAGATTATTTTAAGAATAACCAATTCAGCATAACATTTTAGAAAAAAAAAAAAAAAAATCTTAATTTCAAAGCTAACAGTTCCCTGGTTGTGAATCACAGATCTAAAGGGCTACCAGGAGAATGAGATGGAGAAACTGCTAGTTTGGAAATACCATACTTTCAGATTTAGCAATGTACTACAATAGTCAGAAAGCAGGATGTGCTGGGTAAGGAGTGTGGATGTCCAGCCTTATGGAGCTGGAGAAAAGCACTTAGTTTCCAGACACAACTTTTCCTGTTGTAACCTTGCCATATAGCCTTGTTAAATTACAAAAGAGACAGCATTTACACTGTAATTATCTTAAGACTTTGCTTAGTTTAGCTTCTCTGGGCACCTGCAGGAAGCAAAAGATTTCACATTCATTTTACAGAAGGAAAACTAGAGTAATAATGAAATCAAGCAGGTTGCTAATGGACACTGTGACGCTTCAGCAGACAAGTGAAATTACAGGATTCCATAGGCTGCATTAGAGCTCCTTAAGATCTTAAGGGTGCAGTAGATGAAACACCCTAATATTCACAGAAAAAAAGATTCTGGACACTGTTCAGTTTCATCAGCATGTGACATGCAGCTACACATGACAAATCACTGGCTCCTTTGCTATGTCACTATTTCTGCCAAACAGATTTAATGTACAAAGTAATGATGTCTGCAATATGTTGATATTAGCACTGCCACTGTACTACTGGTTCATTACCTCTCAGATTTCTGAATCTTCCGCATTTAAGAGGTAACAAATGTAGCAAGTTTGAGAGTTCTAACCTTTCGTAGGTTTCCTTTTTTCCTTTAACATTTTCCACCAGAAGCATTGTGGACACCTCTGACGCACAGCAAAGCCTTTGTGCTCACCTCACAACACTCAGCACGTGTCACCACCGATCCAGTGGCTCACAAGCTGCTCATACCCATGTTATATGTACAGTATGAGCTCCAAGAATCTCCTGTCAAAAAGCAGTATAAAAATCCTTTAGAGCCAGGTTCTTTAAATGTTTATAGCTAACTGCTATGCGAGTCAAGTGCACTGTTTATATTACCAAACGTCATCTCTAATTCCCCGTTATGAACCCTTGAAATAAAATTATGTGATAATTACACAATCTATTTGAAACCTGACAAATATATTCCCAGTACAAATGATTTATGAAGATAATGCGTTGCTATAGCATAATGGTACCTCTTAATGGAAGCAGTAAAGCTGTTTCCCATGCTCTGATAACCACAGTGATTCCTTACACAGCTCCTGATTAAGCAACAGATAACGTAGGCATTTTGGAAACTATATACACCACGGATTTGTTCCGGGCTGTTCAAAAGTTATGGCCTGTCTAACTGGCCTGTTAGCAAGGTATGAGCTTCATTTGGGCTGTTTCACTCACTCCTACCCAATTTGGTGCCACTGCAATGAATTTATGTTTAGACTAATGCACAGTTTAGTCTCTTTTTGTAAGAACTGCTGTTAATCAGAAAATTAATGACTTAGCTGGTGTGGTGTGAGATCGTAGTAATGCTTACCCTGGTCTCCTGCGAGGGACTTTGGTTTAGTATGTGGTGAGCACACAAGTCCCACACCTGAGAAAGGCTCCTTGCTGGCTGTAGCCAGCTCTAGCTAGCTCTGAGGAGCAAATCCTGCTGCTCAGAGGGCATCACTGGTAACAGCAACTGAGGCACAGGCAGTACACTGAAGCATAGTGGCACACTCTGTGACACCTCCCTTTGCTCCCCCACTCTGTGCTCTCCCTCCCACCAAGAGGGGAAAATGATGCTCAAGAGAGAGATTCAATACACTTTTCCCCATTTAAAAGCAGCTTTACCTACTAGGTAGTACCTTATTTCCCTACCTCCTTTTCCCACTTCATGAGAAGGTAAGTCTCTTCTCAGTTGTTTCAGCATCATTATCATTAATATGTGTGGCAGATGATCAAATTAATTGTTTCTGGGTTCAAATCCAATACCAGTAAGATGTTAACAATTTAAATGAGACCCTCAATTTTCTACACATTTCTGCAGAGAGTTTAGTAATTGCTTTAGCTTTGTTCATTCTGCCAATCCATGCTTCATAACACTGATTTCATTAATGAGCAGCTAAACATGACTGCCCTGCTGATGATTTGCCCCTGTGCTACCAGTGAAATGTCATTTGAAACGGCCCAAGCTCAGTAAAAGGGCACTGAAATATTTTAAGTGGCAGCACTTCATTTTACTCTAAATTGTTAAATGTGGAAGAAAACTTGTATCTTACACAGCCCTAACGAAAAACACATCCAGAAGTTACTGATGCATGTGGCAAAATCATACCTGATGAAGAAAGACAAAACCTCACAATGACAATTTTCCTAAGGTTTCATTAGCACAAGTGTATATTCTTCAAGTGCACCACTACCAGAATCACAGCCTACATAAGGAGGGGCTCTAATCTGGTTTGGTCTTGCCTTCACTTTCCTTTGCACTAATGCTAGATCTGTAAGGCACAAACATTTAATATTTCAGAATGAATGTCAGGCAGACTTCAGGGAGTGGTTTCAAATGAAAAGGGAGTGGTTCAAGATGTAGCCTTTAGTAGCACAAAGGCCACATTCACTTAGAAGGGACAGGACAAAGGGCATCTGATATATTCACCTCTGCAGCTGGAACACTTGCTTACAATTTTAAAAGGGAGATTGGCATGGGGTAAAATGTACTGTGTTGTTCTCAAAAATGGAGGCATCCTTTCAGCTAGACTAAGTTACATCGGTTTTTTCCTCTTAGCAATACAATTGTTACAGAGAAAGAGATTTTCAAGTAACAGTTTGGTCTCCTCCAAGAAATCACCTTTTCTATAGATGTTACATCCAATTGGGTTATCCAATTATTTTAGTCTCAATATTCACTACAGGATTCACTGTACTGACATGGGTTTTATAGAAGGAGATCAGTGCATTGACACCTTGTGAAATACATTAATAAAACATTGCATTAATAACCATTTGCAAAGTATATTTGATCAGTTGCAGAATTTAATCATTTGAAGAAATACATGGTTGGGGATAGATAAGAAAAAACAAAGCCTTACACACTACAGATATGTTTGAGCTGACCTGTTGAGAAGCAATCATCCAGTGATCAACACCTAGGGATTCCTCACTAAAATGAGAAGCAGATTTGTAGATTTTTATACTTGAAGATTTGTAGAAGCTTTCTGGGAGGTCTCCCTAATGCCTTGCCCATGTTCTATTTTCCTTTTGAAAATCTTTTTACATATTGAAGTGTTTAAAAGGCACACAACTCACCTGTTTTCACTGACAGATCTTTACTGCAATACTTCCCACAGCAGTGCTTCACAGAGCTCCTACCCTTCTGCCTCCCCTGAGCACTCACC
>NW_008595346.1:0-3627 GCF_000691845.1 Merops nubicus | reverse complement strand
ACTTTCAGCAGGAGGTCGTCGCACCACCTTGCTCATTTAAAATTTTTGCAAGCATTTATTTTGAACCAGATTTAAGCCTCTGCTAGGCTTGGCTCATCTGAAAGCAAGACTGGAAAAATATATTATTTCTTCCTGAGTGATAGTCAATATTTCTTTGTGCTTAGCTGAGAACTTCTGTTGTCTCCATGCTTTCAGGTGGGCAGAGGAACATTGGATAAGGGAACAGAACAGTATTACAGATGTCTCTTGCTACTCTAGTGCAAATGTATTCCTATTCATTCAAACCTTCAGTATCTTTTGTCATGTGAGTTTACACATGCTCAGCATTTGACAGATAAATCCTACAGCTGGGACAAGCAGGAGGGGAGTCAGGCATGCCACAGTCATCCTTCCTGACAGCTGGGGAGGAGTTATGGCAGGAAGAGAACTGGAGGAAATCAGTACTGTGGACTGGGACCCTGCTAGCTAGAAACACTTAGGTAAGGGGACGTTTACTGAGCTACACCATACAAGTCAACTCACTGAAATCCTGGGAAGGCTCATGATTGCACTGGGGTTTGCTCCAACATCTCCCCAGCTACTGACCAAGGTTAGATCTCTGCATATAAATCATTGACTCTTCCAGTGCTCTATTGCCTGCAGATGACAGAGGCCTACTAACACTGCTGAAAACTGTTACATTTTTAGCATTAACAAAATAAGATTTTTTAGTCTCTTAACTTCGTTCTGATAAACCATTTTAGCTGAAGCATTCCTAACAAAAAGAGGACTTGTGGCACACTAAAGAACTGGTAGCTGGACAAAGTTATAAGCAATGGAAAGCATGGACCTAAGGACAAAAACAAACATATAGCCAGGCACTCCTACTGCCAAAGGAAGGATTAGCCCTAAGAGAAATAACAGCAAAACACTGTCCTCATGAATAATTTTAAGGTGGTTATTTAAATTGGAAGTACAGCAGGTGTTAGATAATAATCAGTTGTGCAAAGTAATTACATTAGTTCTGTGCAATGTAATTGCAAATGAGTGTAACAGGCATTGAAGTCAGGGTGGAAGATAAGACTAACAAGGGTAAAAGCCTGCAGCTACACACATGAACTTCATGCATTTATTTATATGGTAGAAATGGGAACTTTTATTAGTTCTTACTGGGCAAGTAACCATGCCACGGCTAGGCAGAGTTACCAGAGCAGAGCAGAATGGTGGATGCTGACCACACAGCAGTTCTCTGTTCTCCACGTTTAAAAGAGCAGCTTGAAAAATACAAACAGATTTTGTTAACTGCTGTGTAATATTTGCATAAGGGAATAATTTTCACTGATACTTTGAGACATTTTCAGTTCTGAGAAGGGAACTACAAAGCCTCAAACAAATTTGATTCAAGTTCTGGCTGCCCACTTTCCACTGCCTCTTATGCATGCACATGCTGGAGATCCCCTTCATCCCAGCCTGGCCTGTTGACGGCAAAGCTGGATGTCTCCTGAGAGGGCAGCTGGCTCACCAGGAGGCCACTCTGCAACCCGTTTGCAGGACGAGGCAAGCCCACCAGCAGTCATCTACCTGGGCAGTTTAGGAGCACTTGGCCAGCAGTAGGATGGACCTACCAGCACCTCAGTTTGTGGGGTCCCTGCCTAGAGTGGGTTGTAGGCAACAAGGAAGGATTTGAAAAGGTGCAAGAACTTCCCTGGGGTAAATTGGTTGACCAGAGGAAAGGATTTGAGGGAGCCCAGACCAATTTCACAGGAAGACAAAATATTTTTGAGTTGAGGAAACAAGATGAAGTGGCTTGAGGCTGAGACAGGCCAGAGAACAGGGCAGGAAGGAAAGGAAGTTTCCAAACATCTCAACCACTGCCTATAGTATCAGACCACCCTGCTGAAAACAAAGTAAAGACCATTGGAAACCATTAACATTTAGCAATATGAATTAAGATTACATGATCAAAGCCAAACCTACTGCAGAGGCTCTCCCACACATACCACAGAGAAGAAATATAAGAGGTACATTGCCTCTCCAGGCTGCCACCAGCAGAGGAGCCATGCCCACAGCCCTAGCCCTTCATGAGGCTCGCTGTGCATTTTGAGGTCCTTCTCCACAGCCAGAACCTTCTCCTGGCCTCACCTTCACAGACATCTGCCAGGCACTTCTCACAGTACTTCAGCAACAGCCACAGGTCCAAGGACTGAAACTCAGGCCCTGGGGGGTCCACAGTGCACCCCTGGTTCAGAGCACAAACCAGTCTTCAGGCTCTGAAATTCTGCATTCATCCAAGACAAACCATAGTTTTATATTTGATCTGGATTCAGCTGGAATTACATGGTTTCTGTGATGCCTTTTTTTTTTTTTCTATCTAACAAGAAAAAAAAAAACATTCTAAAGGTTGGAGTAATGAGAGCACAGCTTTATCACAAGGAAAAAGTTGATTTTTTTTTTCATATAGACAAATAGCTTAAATTCACATGTAGACAAAGATCTTAAAATCAGAGCAAGGGAAAATACTTTTCTCTATATTTTGTCACTACTGATCTCTATTACTGTACAAAACCCAAAACATTTGGCTTCTGAGGGGTTTATGGTTGCTTTTTAATTCTCCAGGAATCCTGGAGCAGTGGTTAGATCAATTCCTGTCTGTTAGAATTTGAAATTAATCTATTTTGCAACGAGCGAGTGCCCTTTTTGTATTTCACTGAGTATTTTTGATAGACAGATGAATTTAAATAGAACAAAAATGTATCTGATAATGAAGTCATTATGCTTGTTCTGATTTAATCAGAGTATTTGTACCATAGAAGTCCATTAGAATATCAATGGGAAGACGATTCATACCAGGTTTCCTCAAGGAAATAACAAGCACTTTTTAGAAGGTTATGCTTCCAGTGGTGTGACTTGTCTCTCACAGGCACACCCACTTCACACCAGGCTTTGGTATGTTCTTTGTGCAGCTCTGCAGCCCTATGATCCTATTTCAATGCTTTCTTTACAACGCTGCCATCATTCAGAAGGTGCCATATGAAGAACTGCATTTTACTGTTAAAAGGTGTTCATCACTCAGATTAATACTTAGAGACAAGCGAGTAAAGGCACATGTAACAGTTTCTGGGGAAAAATCAAAGCGCAGGCAAGGAGCAGGAAGATGGCACTGTCAGTGCTGCAGGACAAAGGCCTCCTGCCCTCTCCCCAAACCCAGGAGTCCTCTGGTGACAAGACACGCTCTGGGGACAGGTCATTTATGCCCATTTGCCAAACACGTGCTGCACCTACTTTGGGGACTGTCTCCCAACCCAAACAACTGCGGGACCATCCCTCTCCCCAGCTCCAACAGGTTAGAGCCCACCTCACTGACCCAAATTTGACACAACCCTGACCCTAAAGTTTGTGGGGCTACTCCCTTTGCCCCCAGATAATTGAGGGGCCATCCCCCATCCCTAAATTACTGTGGGATAAATAACTTTGGATCTGACCAACCCCCAGAATAAATTGCACCCTATTCCCTTAACCTAAATGAAATCTCCTAATGCAACCCCAACCCAAATATAACATTATGACACAACCCCAACCCCAGAAACTTTGTGTCTGCCCTCACCAGCACCACGTGACTGAGGGACTGTTACGTGAAAGGGAAGGGGG
>NW_008595345.1:0-3497 GCF_000691845.1 Merops nubicus | reverse complement strand
ATAAGAAACAGTCTTGTCTGTTACAATCCTAAATAGTATATATTATGTTGCTTATGTTGATGGATATTCTTTCAATCATTAATTAGGCACTCAACACCTATGTGCCTAGGTTATTGCATATTATTTTAGAGGGAAATGTATTTTATGCAAGTTTTATTAAACCCATGTTAACAACAATTATTTCAGTGTTCTCTTGCACTATTGAGATTTTTATTATTAAGAGAGAGAGAAAGGAGAAGGCAGATGGACTGACAGATAGCAAAAGGCATCCACACTTCAAGCACCAATCCAAGGAACATCTCAGGCTCTAAATTCTAAAGATGCCTGTCACTTGAGCATTGTAAAGATAACCAGAAAATAAACACAGCCAACAAAATAGGATGAAAAGAAAACAAAAACTTCAAAAGAAAAACTGAATTCAGTGATAATGTCTGTAGGTACAAAGCCTCCTCTCTATGATTACTGCAGATCCATCTAACTACAGCACTAAATAACTGCCATTAGCCAAAAAAAAAGTCAGACCATGTCAATTAGGTGCTTACTGTGCACTTCTGTAAAAAAATGCTTAATATAGATAAATTATAACATAAATACATGTTTGACATCTTTTGGTCCATTTCCTGTGAAATATGCACTTAAATGTTAATATTAGATTCCATAAACAAGCATAACAAAAAGGGCACCCACAACAAAGATGAAAGAACATAAAGGGCCTGAAGTTGACAGCATAAGTACCAAATCTGATAGAGCACAGCAGTTACAGAAACATAAAACATGTTGAAAACATTGTAATTATAGCTGGTTAGAGATCAAAGAGATATGTGCAATAAAAGCAAACATAAGCATTTGGATAAGACACCTTAAAAATGTATTCTGCTGTAACCATGACTGATGGCTATGGGATAATATTTAAGTGAAATTATTCAATTAAAAATAAAATGTTTTGATGATATTGATGTTTATTTGCTCCATTCAGTTACTTAAAATACATATATGCTTTAAGTATGAATGTATGTGTTTTAGACATAGGTTTTATGCTTTACGTGCATACACATACATGCAGATGTATACATATATATGCACATATATGCAGAGTTACTTATATACACATATTTGTATATCTGGGTTTCTCATTCTTAAAATGTTTAAGGGGAGAGTTCATACGACATGCTATAAATACCTGTTAACAGCTGAGTGAAAATATTTCATAATCTGTAGGTCAGTCTTTACAATTCTATGATTGTCCATAAAGTGATGATAGCTAAAATCTCAACAAAACGGTGCACCTGCAAGGTGAACTATTCCTATTACCCAGCAAATTTCATCAATTTCATGCTTTGTTTTGTTTTGTTTTTCTTGAGGATATATCCTGCATGACAGAATCTGCCAGATAACCCACTATCATAGATATCTTCATCAACATAGAGTCTACCACAGAACATATCAAAATCCAAGTGGATGTCTTCTGACTTTAGAAATCATTCCAAAGACAAAATGAACTACATCAAAGAAATGCCAGTTTATATTTACTAAATATAAAAGGTCTTGCAGTGATCATCTTGTATTGCAAAAGTCTAGATCCATCCCTTTGCATTCCAGCTGTATATAAACTAAGCTGAGCTATTGAGAATAATGACATCCACCCCACTGCTTCTCTCACACAGAACCACTAACGTAAATATAAGGCAGATTTGATCCTGAAGATCCACGACCATCTGCTTACATATGAAGTATGGATGGGGTCCTTATCCTTTTTGGAGGCACGAAGCGAATTAAGTTACCATATTCTTAGCAGAAGGATTTGTGCAAGGTGTCACTTAAAAATCCACATGATGCTAAGAAAAAATGTTGTTTCCTAGAAGCTTTGGCTAGTATACCAATTAGAAGATTAGGATTTTGAATTCTCAAAAATGTAAGTAGCATTTGAAAAAGTTCTAATGAGGACCTGGGATAAAAAATAAAGTGAAAAATATAGAATGGACATACCTTGTGATAACTTTGAATTTCTGACAAAAATAATTTCTTCTTCAGTTTACTAAACTCAGAGATATGGAGTAGGTTAAAAATCAGAATAATCTGTAATTTATTTTACATCCTTGAAATGAAAGTTTCTGAATATTTTGTTTGTTCAGTTCTTTGTATGATTGTTTTAAATTTCAGTGTTCAGATTGTTTTAATGTAACAAACTAAATAAAAAAAAAAAAATCTGGCGAATTCAAGTAATCATTGCCCACAAAATAATTTTATGATAATTTATTTAATAAGAAAGCCTGTGTAGGAAGTGCTTTTTTTCCTATTATCTCCAGCTCACAAAGTCTAATCTGCTGTCCTGCAGTCAAGGCCCCTCTGTTTTCCTCTCACCCCCAAGTGTTGTTTATAGCCAGCTGATACTGGGTGTTACAGTTCCCAGTGACTGCCAGATCACCCTGACGCTTTGTCCATGCTAGCCCAAGTCAACAGTAGGAGACAGAAACCAAGTTTAAACATTGTTGTTTGGCAGGAAATCAGCACAACATAGAGATGTCAAGAAAAACCTGCAGAGCATTGAAGAGGTACAAAGTTTTCTAACCATTTCTAAACTGAAATGTTTTAGGATTTCCCAGTGCCAGATGATTTTCTTTTT
Organism: Merops nubicus; assembly: GCF_000691845.1. NCBI lineage: Eukaryota > Metazoa > Chordata > Aves > Coraciiformes > Meropidae > Merops > Merops nubicus. Next base: position 874 of record NW_008595345.1, on the reverse strand, counting down.
CTTTTTATGTTGAGTACTGCAGAGTGCTTTGTGGCATGTAAACAAGTTAGCATGAATAGCAAAGCATCATACCTTAGAAAACTTTTATTTTTTTCTTTCACTTCCACTACTTTGGTAGCTATTTCTTATATTTATAATGGATAATTCTCCTTGATCTGAAAATATGATTTCAAACATATAAACACTTTGAAGTGCTACTACTATGATTCCAAATGATATTTTTTTTTCCCTTATCACACCTACTGACTAATTGTTTTATCTTTTCCCTATGATACTCAAAGTGGTGAAAAGAAGAGATTGTCTCTCTTCCATCCTTCCTTTCTGCCTCCCTTGCCCCGCCACCCCTCCCCCCCCAATTCCACTCCTTTTGCTTTCTGGAAATGGAGTAATTTTTTGTTCATGATCTAAAGTGCCAAAGTTGCACTCAGAGTCCATGAAATACACTGCTATGCCGAGTTTGAAGATGACACTATATAAGCCACAAGCAGCAATGTAAATCCTGTGGGAAATGAGAGCTATTACAAACTGATAACAATAAAAATATGTATCCTTGGTGGCACCATATATCACTCATAAAGAGGTCAAGGGCTATGTGCTATGCAACACTTACTGAATCAGTCCCACTGTATGGTGAACTGGGCTTGAGCCATGAGAATGTGGACTGCTGAGTCAACTGAACAGGAGGACAATGATCACTCCTGAGCAGAGTTTGAACACAACCTGAGTCAGAACAGGAGCTCAGAATTGGTTCTTTTCCATCTCATTTGAAAGCACTAATCACTGTTCTACCAAAGGATCATCATCAGGTTCTCATCAAAGAAGGCTTTTGGCTTTGGCTTCCACGTATGTGTGGTGATTTAAACCACTTTTATTG
>NW_008595344.1:0-2976 GCF_000691845.1 Merops nubicus | reverse complement strand
ACTGATAGTGCTGGTTACCCCAGCCCCTATGCAGGCTGCTGCATTTGGCTTTGTTGAACCTCATAAGGTTCATCTGGGCCCACCTCTCCAGCCTATCTGGTTCATAAACTACTAGTGTAGCAAAGCAGAAAGGTTTTCAAATTCTCTGGCTTGTGCCTTGCACAAAAGATGAGGGTAACACAATAGACACTATGAGACCTGGCAACAGTCTTCCTGGGGAAAAAAAAAATAAAAAATTGGAAGATAGCCTCAATAAATTTAAAAGGCAAAGTACACATGATGGTTTCATAGCTAAACAAAAATAGTTAATGTAGGATGAAAGGTAAAATACAAATGTAGAAGGTGACATATGACAAAGAAAGGATAAATATCAGTAGTATTTAAAAGACCAACCAATAATGACCACAGAACAACCAACCAAGATAGTTTGTTTACTCACTAGCCAAAATTGGACTGTAACAGTAACCCAGAGCAATATTATTTTTCTATGCAACTCTGCCAACATTCAGCTGAATCTTCACTTTGCAGCTGTCTATGCTGCCCTACAGTGATAAATCAATACTGGTATGTTAAATTGAAAGTGTAGGAAACAGCATAGCTTAAAACAAAATTAATAAATAAATTTAAAAAAAAAAATCTTCAAGGAGCGTGTAGGGGGTTTCACTTAATATCACTTTAAATGTTTACAGTGCAGCTGTCTCCCATGCTTCCATGCTAGTGGAAGAAAAAAAAAAGGCATTTCTAAGGTGTTAACCTGTAAGGTGTTAAATATTTACTCTAGGACAACATTAATCACAGCTTGAAACTGGCATTTTCTCTCCTGTGGCCATAAAAGCAGCTTAGGTCTTCTTGCTTAGTAGTAGAAATTCGTATTTCGTCAGATGATTTTGACCCAGAGTTTTCAAACTGAAATTAGCTTTCATTATGAAAAGCTATTACACTAAAAAAGCCTTACTCATTTTGGGGAACTGGCACAAAACCTTCTTAATATTATTTTATTTTCAATTCATTTTCTAGTCTAGCATGTAATATTTGAATGTGTAGATGGGCAGAAAGAGTCTATAAATTGTAACATCATTATTTTCTGTTTTAGGAACCTCTGGAGAAAACCCCAGTACACTGTGTGATTACTGAATATGTTCTTTGAAACCGGAGTTTCAGTACTGATCAGACTTACAGACTGAAGGAAGTTTCGTTTTAAATATGATAGACATACAAATCCCATTATTAAATAATTATAAAAATAATTTTAAAGCACTTTATGGCTTTGAAATCATCCTAAAATAAATCTATTACTGCACTAATGTTCGCACCATTAAATGCAATCTTTATTTCATTTGAAATTAGTTAGGAGTGATGTTCATTTGACAGAAATGGACATTGATTTGGCACTTTCAACAAATACTGAAAATTCTCAGTGAACTAGTGACTCTCTGACATTATCTGCTCTGATAAGGACAGAGGATTTTTACAGTTTTACTTAAATAAAATATTGAAAATAGAGCTAGCTCTAGAGAGGAACACTTGAGTAGATTCAGAACCCATTCTAATTTCTGCTTCAAGGAAGTGTGAAAATGGCTGCCAAGAACCAGAAAATTTAAGAAATGACTAAGAAGAAGAAACTTCTTGTTTTCATTTTATAAAACATTAAGTCATTAGATTTATTTTTTTTTTTTTTTTTTATTCTAGAGAAAAAAGGCTTAATCAGTTTAGATACCTTCAATTTCTGCAGAAACCAGAACTCATCTTCTAGGAGCTGGACTAGTAAACTAATCAAGGGTGAGAGGAAAGGCAGGAAAAAATAAATATTCCTTTAACTCAGAATTACCAAGAACTGAATTGATCAAAAAGCAATGAGAAGTGCAAAACAAAAGGCTGTTTGGGATTGTTTGGGTTTTCTTCTGTAAAGTCCATATAGCTCAGTGCTAAAGGTTTTGCTAAGAAATAAGGAGTTGGAATTGCAATCACTGTATATGCTACTGCCCCTTGCACCTCCAATCATATTTTTATCTCTGATTAAAAGCTACTGAATCAGCCATAATCTGATAATGTGTGAGCAAACAGTATACAACCCATTGTAAAACAGGAAGCTATGAACTGAGGACATAAGCCATATGTACATCAGAGGATATTCTATTTTCAGAAGTAAACTTTGAAAAAGTTATGACAGAGAATCTGGTAAACATGAATGTCCAGTGTGATGTTGTAACAGGCAAAGAAAATTTATTCATTCTACCTATTTATTCCTTTTGTACATAAATGGAAATATTTAATAGGAGGAAAAAAAGTTATGATACCAGTGTCAGTGTCTGATTTATTAGAATCCTACATATCATTCAGATGCTGACACTGCAAGAAGGCTATTTAAACAGTTAAAAGAGGTTCCAGAGAATAGCAGTCAAAATAGTTTAAAGTATCAGGAACTGTTCCTTGAGAGAAACTGACAGAAATCAATCTGATTGCTGAATAAATTATCACCAGAAGAATTTGATCACATTACTGAAATATCTGTATGGATGTGGAAATCTAAGTTATCTGCAGCTGACCATAAATTTAAGTAGTTGTATTGTGTCTACTGTATGTTTACCTTAAATGTTATGTACCAAACAATAGAACGCCAAACTGTCTTGCTCTGGATGAGGTAGGCATTTAAAAAAATCACAGATTACCTAGTAGTTATTCTTAAAGAGAACGACTTTGACAGCAGTGAAGAATTTTTCCCAGAAAGTGTCCTGAGAGCTCAATTTTCAGGTGAGGTATTTTTTCACCCATTTAAAAACTGAAAGCAAGAGAAAAGTCAAGTGGAATCTCAAAATCTGAGTTCATAATTTTCTTCTGGGAAAAATAAACCAAATGAAAAATGATGAAAGAAAGCAAGAACACAGGAAATACTGAAAAAGATTTTGAAGTACCTCTTAAAATTGACTCAGATGTAATAAAAAAATGAGAAAGAGACCTATTTGAAAGTTATTTATG
>NW_008595343.1:0-9541 GCF_000691845.1 Merops nubicus | reverse complement strand
CTTTAAAATCCCTTCCTACCCAAACCATCGTATGATCCGATGACAGTCTGCTGCTTCTGATCACCCTCTGGCTGCTGGGGGCTCTGCCCCTCTCATTTGTTTCTGCTGCAGGGGCACATGCTGCTGGGGGATTTTGCCAGGGAGGGGCAGATTTTCATGGATTTGCCATCCAGCACAGCCAGCGCAGCATCCTGCAGTCCCCTTCCTAAAGCACAGACATGGAGCTGGTTGACAACGAAAGGGAAGGACGGGCCTGAACACCTCACAGTGCTGGTGAGATGTGGGAGCACAACAGGACGTTATTCAGCAAGCAGCCTGGGTGAGCATCAGTGGCAGGGACCTGCAACAGGGTGACAAGAAAATGCCAGAGGCAGAATGGAGCTAGCAAGCAGGCACGGCTCATAGCATAGAGTTTTGTTTTGTATTAGTTATAGAGTTTTTCCACTCCTTTTATGTGGGCTGTTTTGAGAAAAATTTACAAGATTTACAGAATATAAACACAGCAAGTAAACTCAAGAAAACATCCTTCAAACCACTCCTTCAACGAATTAATGAAACCAATGCTAAAAAATATCACAGAAAATGTAGGTAAGGTTCAAAACAAGGGAAGAAGCTGCACCTGTGCTGCTGCTTTGACTCTGGAATCAAGCACACGTGCAGTTTTGCACAGACTGGCTTGGACGCCCTGATCTCCTGTTGCCTGGGTTTGTGCTCCAGGACAGCTTTGCATTTCACACCACACCTTGTGCTAGCTCTGGCTCCGGGGCACGAACAGACACCTGGAGGCAGTGGAAGGTCTGCTGGAAGCAAACTGCAGCCAAAGCTCCAGATCCAAACTCATCCTGAGCACATGTAAACCTAGCCTGGCAACTCAACAAACCCTTAAAATACCGAATTTTAGCATTAAAGGAGGCCCAACAGCCATGGTGGAAGCGCTTTCCTCATTTTGGCAGCAGCTGCAAAGGCTGTGGGCGTGAGGACCTGCAGCCCAGCACCCGTGCAGAGCGGGGTGGTTGCCAGGCTGGTTCTGCTCGGTGCGTGTGCCCCCCGTGTGCCCTCCCTGTGTCCCCCAGCCTCTCACTGCCCCAGGGAACCTCCCGTGCTCGCTGGCATGGGAGAACACAACGGCCACAGAGGCTACAGCACAGGACAATGCAACTTCTACAAAGGACTGCTGCATTATAAATGGCTCTTGGAGGCTTTGCTATAAAATGTTACCTTGCTTTGGTGCATTCTCTTTAAAAATGAATGGTTCAAATGTTAGAATTTCAAGAGTCATTCCCAGTCCCTTCCCAGTGAGCCAGAAACATGCTGCAGGAGCACACAGCCTCCAACGCTCCGGGCACAGCTAAAGAGCTATCAGAGCCTAACAGGTAGCTGAGGAATTTAAGGCACAGCTTTATGGGGAGAGATTACATTCAGAGGTGAACAAATGGTGGTACCAAGCCTATGCAAAGCAAGTGACAAAATGTAAAAATCCTCCCCGCCTTTTGAAGGAAAATATATCTTTCTTTCTGCACAGTTCCTATGAAAAATAGGCTTTTTTATTTCCTTTTTTCATGCTAGGAAATTAATATTTGCCTTTAAAAAAGATTTGGTGGAGGTTTGTGTGAAGGTCATTAGCAATCTCGCTGGGGAATAAAGAAGGGAGTGATTGAAATCTGCATGGCTTTGTTACTCATTTGTGACTTTGCTTTACACATAATGTTTTTATTAAGAAAATAATACTTTGGGGCTGGTAATTGTGTTGCCAGCTGGGCTGGGGAAGGGAGAGGAAGAAAGCCAAGCACTGAATCCTACTATTTATGTCCCTGCTAGGTACAATTCCAGGCAGGTATATATATGGTAAATCTCCTTGAGCTGTCCCCAAAGTCACCCTGAAGTGCCACAACTCTTCCTGGTACCGAGCACCTTCCTCCAGGGTTTGTGGTGGGGCCGTGGGTGCCAGTGCCAGCTGGTGGCACGGCGGGTGCCGGTGTGCCGCAGGAGGGCAGCCCCAGCCCTGCCCCAGGGGCAAAGTGAGGTGCTGGCCTCACTGACCTCCAGCCCCCAGAAGGGACAGGGTGCCTGGGGCATGCCAGGGAAGCGTCAGGCACTTCCATAGCAATTTCTGTTTATCGGGTAGTAAGGTCACCTGTTTCTGTTCCATTTAACCCCAAAATGCCCACAGTTAGGATTCGAGCTGTAAAACCCTGGTGTTGCTTGTAAGTCTTCTTAAAAATTAGCATAGCACAGAGTAGATACAATCTGAAGTTGGCTTGTAAAATCTTTTGGAAGGATCATTAAGGGTATTTCATTATCTCCATATTGCCAAGGTCAGGCTGTCCATATTTCCTCTTTAGTGCTGCGATGGGAATATGCCGCGACTGTGGTATAATAGACCAGAAAATGTCCACACTGGGAATGATGGTAAATCAATAAAAACTCATCAATATAACTCCCACTTTCCCAAGGTACTGCAAACAGCCTCAAGTTTGTAATTTACTTACGTATCTTCACCTTTTTCCCAACATTTTTTACACCAACTTCTGAACTTTTTGTCTGTGTAAAATCTTTATGAGAGACAATATATATAAGGGATAAAATGCTTTATTGAAAAGATTATTGATTTTTTCGGCCAAGCTGCTTGTGCAGCAGCTCCACGCTGCTCTCCCAGCAGGGAGATCTACATTTGAGAGGGAGCGGGGCAGCCAGGCGGATGTGGTCTGGCAGCGTGGCAGGAGGGCTGGAGAGGCACCTCCTGCCCAGCACCCACCCAGCGATGCCCCACAAAGCTGGGAGGGGAGAACAAAGGTTTGCAAAGCCAGGACCGTGCTGCAGAAGGACACAGGGAAGAGGGTTACACACATTTCAAGACCGATCATTAATATTATGTTATGGCTGTGCACTGTGCTGCACCTAAACAATACCAGATGTGCTTTAGTCCTGCTCCCCCCCCAAATCCACACTGCCCCACGCTCAGACCGAGCCCTGGGCCAGGGTGGCTGCTCCTGTCCTGCACGTCCCTTGGTGGAAGTGGGGAGCTGTGGCTAGCTGCTCCTCACAGCGCTGCTGGGACTCAGGCATGCGCCCCAAAGGTCAGAGCAACACTTCAGCTCTTTAGGAGCTTTGGGAAAACCTTGAGCAAATGGAAGCTGAGAGGTGGCTGCTCCTTCTTTCTCCATAGCACCTTGCTTATACCTTCTTTCTTCTTCCATTTCTCAGTCTTTTTATTCAACTACTTTTCTGCCTTTTGCCCTACTCTCCACTTACTCAAGCATAAATACACTGTCATATTTAGTCTGACAAAGGGACATCCTCATCATGCAGCATATCCTGGCACAGACAGCTGGACAATGGCTCCTGGCTCCTTCCCCAGTGCTCACAGAGCCACAGTCCCTGCAGACCCGGGCTTGAGGCTCACAGGGTGCTGGGTGTCTCGGCTGGGAACAGGGAGGGCTGCAGGAGCACACACAATCCATTCCGATTTTGAGAATGCTGAATCCTTTATCATGAGCCAACCACCGAAATAAAACCAATCCCATTTTATTAAAAGCCCAAAGACACAATTAGATCTTGCAGATTATGCAAATGATGTGCAGCCCTCTGACTGCTGGCAGTTTGCCGTGCAGACCTCTGTGCTGCGGCGCTCGGAAGCCCCGTCTGAACACCGGTGAGACCCTTACCCCTCACACAGCTCTGCAGCCCCAAGCCCTGATAAATATTCCACAAAACATGAACAGCCTATTTTCTCTTGCTCCTCTGACCTTTTCCCCAAGATGTTAGAATGTATTTTTTTGCCAGCTACTGTATGCTTATCCCCAGGGGTCAGGGACCTACAGGGCTCTATTAACTGTCAGTGGGGTTTTTTTCCTGATGTCTGAGTTTACCCACAGCTAAGCTAATGTACTGAAGAGAGTCTTGGCAGGGCCAATAGACATCGTGTCACTGAGTGCATAAAGGCCAAGGAGTGGATGGAAAAACCTGGTGGTGAAACTTAATCAGCAAGTAAGGACCTGAAGCCAGACTGCATTTGATCAGAGGGACCCCACAAACACCTACAGGAACAGAAGCAGCCGCTTTCCCTTCCCCCCTCTGCTCTCCAGCCCCGTACCCAGTGCCGGGAGGCAGAGGGGTGCTGCTGCCAGTGCTGCCTGGCACATGGGGAGCACACAGTGCCCGGCACAGAGCTCTCCAGCTTTGGGGTTGCTTGCAGTGCTCAGGCACTCGTCTGGGGGATAAGTGCCTTCTCTCATTCTGTCCTCTATTTTCTCATTTTTGACTTTTATGGTTTTTCATTTACAAGTCTAATCAGAGAGAGGCAGCAGGATGGAATAGTGCAATCATTCAACATAGATTAACAATGGAGTCAATGGCCTACAAGTGTTTGCAGCTTCCCCCAGCGTGAGCTCCTTCAGCAGCCAGCCGGGAGAGACTCCGGGAGGCTGAAGCAGAAAGGTGCTGCAAACAAAGCTATTGCTGGAGCACACCTGCCTTCCAAACAGACTAGCATCTCCTTGCAGGATGTTTTCAGTGCAGACAAAGGCAAGCAAAGAACCTCATTTAATCTGTTTTGGACAACTTTAACTATTGCCAAGGCCACAGCCCAGAGGGCAGCAGCCCAGCTCTGGCAAGGCTGGCTCAGTGGGCTGCCAGCCAGACCCCCCGCAGATGTGGCCCTGGAGCACATGCTGCTGCCACCAGCCCAGCTTCCCAAGCTGGGTGTGTTCAGAGTCCTGCCTAGACCCTCTGGACTGCTCTTCACAGCTCTACCACCACACAATTGAGGTTTTAATTTCCAACCTTTTCTTTTTTAGGAAAGAAACAATCTAATCATAAGACCACACATCACTGGTATGAGTGTGTAAATCCCTGTCAGTGAGATCCTGAAGAACATAACACCCAGGTGAGGTGGGTCATTTCATCCCACTGCAAAAGTAATTAAGGTCACAAGTCAGCAAAGCATTAAAAACCTGGGTTTTATTTTATCTTAAGCACTTGCATAAGCACTGTATTGACTTGAGACTTAACCCTGCATATCATTCCTCCATGCAGGGCTGGCATAACCAACATTACACCCAGGTATGAAGCAAGGGGAGCCTTCCAGCAAAGCACCACTCTGGTGCTGAGCCCTGGGCTGCACCAGCACCGCCAGAACACTGCAGCTCTGCCCATCCTGCCAACTCAGCCCACTCTGCTCTTGACACAAACCAGCTTTCAGAGCCTAACAGGCTAAAACTGGCTTTTTAAGAGCAGTCTGAAGTTAAAAATAGTTGACATTTTGGAAGTGACTGCAAGGTAAAACACAAGCTTCCACGAGGTCTGTCAGCCATCGGGAAGGATTTTGAATGCGGACGCGTACAAAACACGATTGCTGCTAAAGACCACAGCTGGGTCTGTCACACTTTTATAACTGCTGTACAAGTAATAAAATAGAATAGATTTACTATCATCTGAAGAATAGATTGGTAAACATGGTAAATTACATCCTATGATGAAGTTTATTAAACTTCAAGTCAGTGCCTACTGGGACAGGAAGGCTGGAAGTCACGAGAAATTCTGAGCCTGCCACCTTTATTTCCCATGTTATTTTAAACTGCTGCAGCACAAAAAGTTGCCAGTTATGGTACCAAAACATATACAGACATCCCAGCTCCATGATGCAACTTGCTGTGCCTGGCCCATAATTTACCAGCTTTAACCCTCCTGTGAAATGACATCTATATAAATATTGTTAATAGCACTAACATAATGTTAAGTCAGGTTTTACTGGACTCCCTCATACACCCTTTGGATTTATTAGCTATAGGATTTGAAGTAAATTTTTATTAGCCTGAGTTAAACCCAGCTACCATGGGCTCAGTATTTGGGCTTTCTTTCCCCCATCTTTCTTCCTTTATCTGAGATTGGGCCCCTTTTTCTCAGTCCAGTGCTTTCTCCTCCCTCAGACCAAAATGTCCTCGGATAAATCTTACAGAATGAAATATTTATTAATTTTCCTAACCAGTGTTGATCTCATAAATTACCAGGACTTTTTCATGAAATGGTTATTAACATCCATGGTGTATGTTAATGGCTTATTGACCAAATATGGGATAATTAGACCCTAGGAGCACTGGCCACTGTGATCTATGAGAAGCAAATTTGGCCCTTATTACACCAATGACCTATTTAATATCTACTGATGAATTTAAGGTAGAATCACAGGCAGAATTTGTTTCAAGGAGCTGCCCTCCAACTAATGAGCAGAAAGATTCTTGTATAAAAATCTATTGATCCAGAAAAAAAAAAATAACAAAAATAATTTTTTGTAACTGATGATTAATTGGCTAAATAAATGTTAGAATGAGATACATCAAGAAAACACCAGTAACCAGATATTTCCTGAGAGTAACAAACCAATGTGTCTTTCTGACTAGAGGGCCCTGCCTTCTCTCCCAGCTTTGAAGGATTTAGGTCCTAATTTATACTATGAAGATTTATGCTAATATTTTTAAAGAATTTAAACAACTCGTTGCAGTTTCAGGAACAATTGTTTAGGCCTGCTGCAACTAAGCAAGTGGCATTTGGTTTAGGCTCCTGAGCGTGTTTTATTTCTGAAGTGGGAGAGTTAACATGCTGCACGCTGCTCAAGGAGCCCCTTTCCTCTGTCAGCTCACAGTACTGAAAATCAAATTAAAGGTAAAATAGAAGGAATCAAAGCAAATCTGGAAAGGAAGGAATATAATTCATTTGAAGTACTCAAGCTATAGACTCATTGTAGGCAGGATGCAAAAATCTGAACACAGTTTAAAAATTAAGCTTGTAATGTTCTTGTGAATGCAAAATTATACCTAAAAAAAATTCAGCAAGCTAATTTGTACTCTGGTCCTCTGACCCAGAAAGGTTTCTGTAGAAATGTACGTACTTGGAATTGCTACAGGCATACCTCAAAAAGCAGAGAGGACTTATCTGAATTCCTCATTGGTTTGGGTCCAAGGAAGGGTAATTTAAGTAACGGCACATGTCTGCGTGGGAGCCGAGGCTGGGGGGGCTGTGCCCCCCCCGGGCTCCCCTCCCACAGCTCACTGCTCCCTCCAGCTCCCACCCCAGCTCGCCTGCCCAGCCTCGCAAACGAGGAGAGACTGGTCTGGCAGCTCATCACAGAGATCCTCCAACACAACTGATGAGGGAGAGGAAACAACTTATTGCCCCAAATAAATGCTGTAGTTCCAAATATCAGGCAGCTACCACTCTTCTTAGCCCACTCACTATAACTTTTAGGTCCTATGCAACTGCTACAGGTGACATTAAACTCTTTCTCTCTCTCTCTGCCAGATTCAGTGTCTCTGTAAGAAAGGGTAAGCCCAAGAAGGGATTAACTGCTTGCTGCAAACAGGAGCACTGCATATTCTCACCATTCAAACCTTGCCAAAGCCCCAGGACACCACAGCAGGTAATTTTAACCTCTACTGCTTGTAAAGCAAAAGAATAGTCTTCCCCAGCAGCTCCTCCATCCCAACCACACGAGGAGAGCACCCCAGGGTCAGGACAGGCTCAGGCTCTCAGGCAGGGCAGGGAGCAGCAGGGAAGCCCTGCAGCCCCCACGCTGGAGCTCGGACACGCCGGTTACTGCAGCAGCGCATCACTGCAGGTAAAGCAAACCCAGTAACAAATATGGAGCAGAGGAGGAGACTGCAAGGAGTAATCCACAGCAGCTATTGTACCTCTCCAAGTCATTGCACTAGGAGAGGTTGCCTGGAGGTAGGTAGGGGAAATATTAGAAGGTGAAATCAGAAGGAAGTTTTTCTAACTGAGCTGAGGACAAGCATTACAGGCTAATGAAGGGACAGACGACACAAAGAAAAATACCCGAAGAGATAAAAAGGAAGAATTAATATATGAAAAATGAAAGGAAGCAGATTAAAAAATAGAAAGCTACCAGCACTCCCTTTGCTCACATATTATTCTCTAATTACAGTTAAGAACCCAGGGGCTGCAGTCAGGCACACAGTTTTAATCATTGTTATACCCTTTCCCTGCTTCTTTTGCCCTTTCTCAAGGAACTTATTAAGAGCCATCGCCAGAGACAGACAGGCAACACACCCAGCACTCCAGGCATACCTGGCAGAGATGCCCACAGGCAGCAGCCCAGTGAAGCTGAGGATCCAGCCACCACTGTTGCTCTTCCTCAGCCACAGCAGGAACACAGGCAGCTGGCTGAGGGGCTTTTAATAGCTCCCACCCCTCCCAGATTGCCTAACTACAGGCAGGTGAGGAGGGTGCCGAGCAGGGTGACTGTGCAGGACCAGGGCTGACACTCTGGGGTGGAGCTGGAGGTGGCCTCTGAACCCAGCCCAGGTACAACCAAAGGAGCAAAGGTGGCGAGAGCATCACCTTCAGGGACTGCCCTAACCAGGGGCTGTGAGCCTTCCAACAGCAGGAGCTACCAAGACCAGAAGTGTTGTAACCCTGCTCCTGGAGCAGCGTGAGGATGTTTCAGGCCCAGCCCAGCAGCTCCTGTCCCTGCGCTGTCTGACCGAGCACCTGCCCTGGGCCTGGGCTCCTGCTCGGGCTTTCATTACTAGGCAAGGAGCACCTAAATTTAAAAATTAAATACAAAGAAGTGAAAAACAGCTTCCCTTCCACTATTTACTGAGTTGAAGAGGCAAGTGCTCTAGATCTTCCCTGTTTTCTCACACAAACAGTGTCACTGTTGAAATGGATCACCTGGCTGCGCCGGGCTCTGCAGTTGTGGAGAATTCCTCTCTCCCTGCCAGCCTGTGCAATGCTGCCTCCCAATACCTCTCCCAGACAGAATTTGCTCTTTCTTCTCGTGACAGGGTGTAAGAAAGAATAGGTGCAGATCTTAACCTCTGTAATAGACACTAAATCACATATATTTGTTTTCCTCTGTGTTGGGAAAATGTCCCCAAGGAAGCATGTTAAATTTGGGCTTTAAAAGCACCAATTTAGCTATTATGAGTTTTCTATGCTTTTTCTATTCAGGGAATGTTTGGCTTGAATACACTACATAGAAGAAATAAGATCAGCTCAACTGTTTTAAAGCTGATTGACACCTTGGGTTTTTTCCCTTGTAATCTGAAGCGAAAGAAAAAAATATAAAGGGAACCAGACACTCATTTAAAAGAAATTATTTCCTTGCCTGCAGTCCCTGATCAGGGCTGCCTGTGCAGGGAGAATGAGATCTCATAAAAAGCCTTTCGTGGGTTCTTTTTCACATCATTTTGGTTCAGGTTTTGGTGGCAGATGAACTGTATTTCATCAGAATTTAGAGGAAATTCAAAGTGAAGTTAAGGAAGTTGCTGTAAATGAGAAAAAAAATTCCCAACAAACCCTTTCATTCTAGCTTAACATATCAGCCAAATCAGGAAACAGCTGTAGCAGAAATATTGTTTTTAATAATCGGAGAGAGCAGCGGAGACGCAGCTTTTGTTGGAACAGTGACCCCCAATGGTGAGAGGATGTGGAGGATGAGGAGCCTGGCCAAGGAGAGGAAGAGTCTTGCTGAGAAGGGGCCTGGGCGCCACACGAGGCCATGCGAGCCATCACCCGTCCACCC
>NW_008595342.1:0-13167 GCF_000691845.1 Merops nubicus | reverse complement strand
TAAGTATTTCATAGCTTGACCTTCTGCAAGCAACTGCTACCATCTGTGCTTCTTATGTGAGCACTTCACTCCTGCTACACCAATGCCAAAAGCAATTTCAAACCTATCAGCACATAATGGTGCTCACAGCTCAAAGTTGTTGACTTTTCATTGATGGAACTGCTGCAAAGTGCTTCAGGAGTTAAAATGCCCTGTCAGCTTAGACAGTCTGGTGTTTGGTGCCCTTTTCTGCCCCCTTACAGCATCAGAAGTTGTCTTAAACCCTGTGTCATTTACACCAACTAGTGTTACAGTAATTGAGATGGAATAAAATCCATGCTGCTGGGAGGGTCACATAGGGAAGAGAAGTCAACATTGCTCCCCCTCTTACCATACTCATGAAGCATAAAGACATAGCTTTCAAACTTCTTTGCAAGGCATTTGGCCTGTCCTTACCCTTTGAGACTACAGAGGGTTTTGGGATGTGGAGCCATAGCTGGGGCAGAGGACAATGTTAACTGTATAAAAAGGTGGCATGTACTTAGGAATTCTGCCAAGGCAATGCAGCCATGCCTTTCTCTTTTCCTGTTTGCTTTGTATAGTTTTAAAATGATCAAGTATTTTTATAAACCTCCATTTAGAAATGTCTGTACCATGCCAGTGTAAATCTAAATAAATATGATGCTTACAATTAACCTACCATTCTCTTACAGGAATGCAGACCAGATGAAAGCATATTGGAAAATATCTAGCATTTCAGAGAAGTCTGAGAATGGAGGCAAGTTGAACTCTTTTGTTTTGTTTTCTTGTACAGAAAAATTATAGGAGTAAAATGGTTATCAAAGGTCATAATTTTAGCCTCTACACCCTTATGCCTGTTTACATGTCTTCTCATGCTGTTTTCTGTTTACCAGTCCACCTTCCTCTCAATTAATTTTCTCCTGAGAGATTCTATTAACAGTGAGATGTCAAAATATAAATTTATTGCTTAGCTATAAAAGGAGAAATAGTGAAGCCCCCTGAAAGCAGTCAGCAGCCCTAAAAGAGAGTTAAGTCTAGTAGGAAATTATTATGTCAATGCAATTTGGAAATAAGCAGTTATTCAAAGGAAAACGGGCTTTAGTCCTGTTCAGAATTTAGTTAAGGGCATTATGAAAGTAAAGATTTGCTTGTAAATATGACTGGTTGCATAAAGATACCACAAGCCTGGAAAAGGAAGACCTCTTCTATTTCTGCAACAGCTGCAAAGTTGTAGTCATCATTCAAACAAAATCAGAGAGAATTTTATCTGGCAGAGGTTGTTGCTATAGGCTGGTGTACTTTGTCCTTCACTGACATCTCTCTTCCGTCTTGATCATTCAGGGGTAGCCCTCTTGGTCTTTTCCAAACTGCATTTCTTTCAAAAGAAAGCAGAAACATATGAAAACACAAATGCAGCCAGATGAAGAGCTACTGCACACCTGCAGAGCAGCATAAAATGGGCCACCAGTGATAAGGATTGCATCTTACGTGTGTTTAGTAGACGTGCACGTATCCCACTGCTTCTGCTATAAGCCTTTCTCTTCCCAACATCTTTCATACCCTTTTCTTTGAATATAAACACATACTAGTCACAATTCAGTGTTTAAGAGGAAGTATTACTATGCTGGTTTTACAGGAACAAAAGGAGAAGTTACACACTGTTAATATTAAGACAAATGTCTTTGAAGTCTTCTGGTAGTAAAATACTTGGGATTTTTACATGGTCCAACACATTATGTAAGCTTCAATTGCAGAGAGATAAAGCACACCACAAACTTTCAAAGCATTTGTATATATGTTTCCATATTTACAGCGGAAAGAAGTTCCAATTTACCCAAACTGTGACACAACTGCTGAAGAAATGATATGGACCTTAAGCCAAACCTATTAACAACAAGCCATTCCATAAACAATTTTATTCATTTATTCCCACTTTTACCCCAGTAACACTTTCAGCTACTACCTTTCCTCATCATTTAGCAGTTCCTGTTGACTAGGATTAGCAAGTTGTTTTAAAGAAGTAAAAATATTTTACTTTCATTATTCCATTATTAATTATTTAAATAGATTAGATAGGAGTAGATTTCAGAGGTCACCATGTTAGTTTCACTTCTTACTAGTAAAAATTTGGGGGGATCATCTTATTCTTGCAAAACAACCAGCTTTTCAGTTTTGTTATTTTTATAGGTTCTGGATCCCTCAGGGCAAAATTTGAACTTTCAGAAGGACCCAGTAAACCAGCAACACTTGCAGTGCAATTCATTAGTGAAGGAAGCACCCTTTCAGGAGTAGATGTGGAGCTCGTGGGCACTGGCTATCGTCTTTCCCTCCTTAAGAAGAGATTTGCCACTGGTAAGACTTTGACATGCCTATATATTCAAATTAATATCACATATTCTCTAGTATTACATTATAAAATACAAAGCTGTTAAATAAGCAATGCATAAAGAGTTACCTTTCACTACAAGATGGCTGAAAACTGTTTCACGGGTTTTTTAGATCTTCCATAGTTCCTCTTGGAACTCCCAGGAAAACACTGACAAAAATCTTTTTATCTACTCACTGCAAAAAACCTTACCTTTATTTTTCAGGACGGTATATGGCAGACTGCTGATGTACCTGTGACAATCGTAGGATCAAAGGAGTGCAAGAAGCTCACTCTGCCCTCTCTACTTTTCAAACACTATTTTAACATGCATTAATTTTTTCAAAATGTTGACCTACTTTGAGGCTGAACTACAGAACAAAATATGCACTTTTAAAAGTCATTCTGCAAACTTTTTATTACTTTATAATAGCACTGAAGTTAACTTCAACACTGTCTGTGAATGATCAACTGCAATATCTGGGG
Organism: Merops nubicus; assembly: GCF_000691845.1. Taxonomy (NCBI): domain Eukaryota; kingdom Metazoa; phylum Chordata; class Aves; order Coraciiformes; family Meropidae; genus Merops; species Merops nubicus. Next base: position 10,316 of record NW_008595342.1, on the reverse strand, counting down.
AAATTTGTTGAAATTTTAGTAAAGTTATATAGAGAAAGTCAAAATAGTAATCCATAGTTGTAATGAAATTATGAAATTGTATGTTAAACTGTAAACATTAAACCTAACAATGCAGGAGAGCGGGTAAGAAATATTTGCGCTTTCCATAAGTAATATTCATTTTTCAGATACTTTAATTACTAGTTTTTAGAGAAAGCAGAGGCAAAGTCTCATGTCATTCTTCTATCCACTCATGCCACAAAAACAGATGAGTTACAGATGTATAAAAGACATGTAACTTGATGCCTATGTATCATGTATTATTAACATGTAAGTCATTTTTAAAGGGGATGTTGATGATCATATATTATTAACATGTAAGTCATTTTTAAAGGGGATGTTGATGATCATATATTATTAACATGTAAGTCATTTTTACAGGGTATGTTGATAATCATATATTATTAACATGTAAGTCATTTTTCCTAAGTGCAATGTGTTACAAAATTGCATAAGCAGAGATTTACTTCTGCAGTTTAGTAAATTTTATGAGCGTTGTGATTGTTTGAATTCATGCTGTAGATTTAATTTATTTTTATATGAATTGCATAACATTTGTGCCTTTAAAAAAAGCCTGTGCCTATCCAATTTGTTATTCATGTGCCTCACTTCCTTTTTCAAAGTTCGCCTCTTCATGAAGAAAGCACGGTGTTTGTATAATACAGACAACTTTATACAAATTCCTTTGACCTGGGATTTATTTAGAAGGCAGATTTGCAAAAACTGGAGATTGTTTTAAAAGAAATGTAAAGTACTGGATTACTTCCTCATGGGTAATTGCAATAAATGCAGTTGCAGTAAAGGGAGATGCATCGTGCAGGACTTTGGAAGTCTGAGATAGTAACTTTAATGTCACCAAAGATGATAATCCTGAAAAATTACTGAAGGCGGTAAAAGCAAATTTAACAGCAAGCAGCATTTCCCTACTCTTTGACTGCAAGCCTTTGGACTTTGAGTGCTTTTGGGGTTGTGTGATGTGAATGTAAACAAAATACTTGCAAGGAATAGCATTTTAGAATGGTATTTTAGTGGCAGCAGGATGACAAGCAATGCCATTTCTATTTGTTTAAGTTTTTTCTATAACCACCAATTTAATATTTGTATCATCAACTGATCTGCACGCCACAGCCTAAGCACAGGGAATTTACACATTAGTAACATTTTTTTAAAGGAAGTCACTAATTTAGAAAAATATTCTATGTATTTGTATTATCAAGTGTTTTTTCAATGTTGAAATCAAAAGTATTGGGGCAAAACAAATCAATAGTAAGAATTTAATAAGAACATTTTGAATACCAGTATTTACTTCAAATTCTCTAGTAAAACAAAACATGCTTGAACTAATCCATTCAAAACCAGTAATGAAATTGGACTGCTAAAGCTTTACAAGAAATTAAGCTTTGTAGAGGCTACATAAATTCCAATGTATCCTACACTCTTTTGCAGATTAGAGTTTCATTGTTAGCTTTATGCACATACTGTACTGTGGATTTGATTGGAAGACTGTATTTAGCTTTTAATTGGCTACTTTTATTGAATGGTAAATTTCTAACTCATAAAGTGGTACAGTATTTTTACTGGAATCTTAATTGTAATCTGCTTTGCAATCAAACTGTGTCTAACATGACAACATTTTATTCATGAAAACCCAAAATTTTATTGCTATTTCTAGTCAAGTATTACTTTCATTTTTAAATTAAATGAAGTAGTTAGGTTTCAGCACTTTTAAACTAGCCTTCGTTCAGGTGATCATACATACATACATACATTTGCATTGGGTGCAGGTTACAATTTTGAAGCCATACAAGTTTATATAGACTTTTTGTAAAGAAATTTAAAAAAAAAATGTAAAAAGTACATGTAGCTAACTGATTTAAAAAAAAAAATGTAGCAAGCTGGTTCTTGCTTGTGTATACAGCAATATCCATTGTAGCTGCCTCCTAAGAAAATTAATTTGTAAACACAACTCTAAAGGATCTGAATTTTTATGAATTGTTACTACACCAGACTGTAAATTAGAGCATACAAGTTTATCTCTACAAAAATTGTAAATACTTCTGATTTTTCATAAAATGTAAATGTTAAGAAAATTTGCACCCCTAATAAACATGTAATATATAATTTAAATACTGATTTATATTTCCTGTACTTTTGCAGTTAATCCCACAGAACTTCTAAGCAATAATAGAACAAAACTATACTTGTATTGAACATTTTAAAAGCGTTAATTGATTTTTAAGTGATAAGGGGCAGAGATACTATATGAACTCTTGTATATTTAAAAAACACCATGGAGAAGGTGGGTGGAAAGATGACTTCTACAGAGAGTTGGATCTACCTGACTGGAGTGTCTAAGATGTCTTCAATGGCTTATGCCTTTATTAAATTGATATGCCTAACCTGGATGAGGCAAAACTGCAGAAATGTTTATGAGAAAAATCTCAAATTTGCAGACATGAGTTGCTCTCTGTAAGCGGTGCTACCACACGCTGCGCATTCTCTCACTTTTTTCATACGCGTATTATTTTGTTGAGTGAACAAGAAAACAAATCAGTGGCCTGATTTCTTATGTTCCACCAGTGCAAAAAAGCAGACAATGTACGTACTACCTCAGCAGTCTGAAAAGAGTCTTTCTAAGCTGGGAGCACAGAAACAAAAGCTGACACAGAACAAATGCGTTTGAATCTGTTTTTTTCTTATTAGTCCCATAAACTTAGTATAGGTTTAGGAAGTAATGGTTTATTAAATTGGCTTTCTCGGCTGGTTGGATATCATTGCACTAAGCACCATTCTTGTCATACTGGAAAGCAATAGTCCAGGGGCTTGATTCTTATCTTCTGCTGAAAGGCAGGAGTCAGGAACACCAGTGGCAGCCAAAGCAAATGGTCCCTCTAGGCCAGCAGGCTGTCTTCATCAGTGGCCAAGGTATAGACTGGACTGTGGCACAGAGACCTTACAGGCCGCTTCTTTCTACCCCCCACCATCCTCAATTGCTGGCTAGGGATGTGAAAGGGTACAACACTGCTCAGCTCTTCTGGTATTCACTGAACTTAAAAAGTGTCAGAGATCACTGCTCTGGCACTTCTGTTAACATTTGACTTTTGTTATTGTAATCCAGTGCCCAGATACTACTCACAACTACTATAAACTGGATTGCAACTGCTCAAGCAGGCTTGTGGATATCTAAGTACATGATCAGGTAGCTTTTCAGGGGCAACTGACTACCTCTACCACTGCCAAATAATAATGATGTAGGGTATCTGAAGGAGCTAAACTATTTGATTATCAACTGGAACAGCGTGGGAGTTGAAAGTGCAGTGGATTTTGCTATCTAACTAGAAAGAAAGGTCTTGCATCATACCAAAAAAAATTACATTTTAAGTCTTGTGTGTTTGAGAAGCTTACGATAGGCATCTTTATATCTGTGTACCTTTTGTTTTCTTGGAATTGCTAGATAATTGGTTTCCATTTCAGTTGTCACAAAAGGGCAATTTTACTTTAGAGCATGCAAGAAAAACCTCGGGAATTCTTCCAAGGATAGAATAAGCTAAAAACAGTTCAAGGAACTAAATCAGCAAATAACATTTACTATGCGGTGCCCTTGACTGGACCGATTACCAGGCCTCTTAATTGAAAACTTAATGTTTATCTTCAGCTCTGCACATTCTTACACTACTGAGCACTCCCTTTCAAGTCAGTTTGATGACCATGTTTACTGACATGTTGATTTTTAAGTTCTCCCTTAGTTCATTCAGTAACATGTAGAAAGCATACAGTCTTTAAAGAACAAAATAATCTTTACAACACAAGAGGTCTCTTCTGGGTTACTTATAAAATATTTAATGCTCAGATTCTGTGTTTTCTGTAGCCACTTCTTTTGGAATACATTCTTTCTGTTTTTAAACGTGGGATAGCTGCTTTAATTATTATAACCCAAGGTATAGGTATTGTTTGCCATAGTCTCAGCTGTATTTCTTTCAAAAAACCTTGTTCTGCGATTTAGTGGGTTTTTTTCCCCATTATTAAAACCCTGTTGTTTAATTTTTAAAAAATAAATTAATAAACACAAGCCATAAACCATGCCAATTTCACCACTCTGTTAAGGTTCAGCTTTTCCTCTTAGCATCACCCAATCTGCCTTCTTGAAGTTCTCATTTCTGAAGTCATGTTTTCTGCCCCAGAAAGTTAGCAGTGGTAATGAGTTCGGCAGTGACTCAATTCTGTCTTCATTGTGGTTGTATGAAGCAGCCCATTGTTTCAATAATTGCTGATTCTTCCCTCAAGATGTCCTCTCCTGCTTTGTAATTGGATAAACTCCTTATATAATATCCACAGCCTTCTCTTCCACTTCCTACTACTGTCACTGGTAGGTTATATGAATAGTCATCATTAATACAGGAATATTAAAGCTGCCCCTGTGTTAGCTGATAAGACATTGTATCCAGGCAAGATGAAGCAATACAAATTGGGAAAGACGAAAAAGAGGAGGGGGAAAAAAAAAAAAAAAAAGAAAGCACAATCCAAGTTCAAAAACTGTTATTTACTTTCCACTTGTGTTGCACTCCATTTCTCTGGAGCCCTACTGGACTATGGAGTTTGACAAAGAACCAAAGTCCAAAGAGACACAACTTTTACACCTTGAGTAAGCACCTGACCTCATTCTTGAATGCAAATTTCTCATCCATGTGTCAGAATCCCTTAGCCTCTGGGTACAATTTCCTCCTTGCTTCCGAGCAGTTTCTAGACTGGCAATCCACACTAAGTACTTGAGTATGTGTGCACAGGAGAAGTGTCACAGCCTGTCATCTGCCACCTCTGCAGCTGACATCTCTGAAGTCTCACCCGTCTATTCCCATGCTGAGGCCAAGTGCTGCTGCAGTTTTTCTCCTTCTGTAATCACATTTCCATATTCTGAGTCACCTGACAACAAACAGTAGGATGTGTGTCTGCTTCTAGTGAGAAGACATAAATTTTGTTTTATTTAAGGTATAAAATGCAGAAGATTGCTCAATTTACAAATTGCATCTTGTACATCTAGGACAAGAAACTTGGCCTCAGACAAACACAGTTACTTCTCTCGGTAATATAGAGCAAACGCTATGCTCACAGGAGGCAGGATAAGGAGATTATAAAAAAAAATGGGGCTTAGTTTTGATCAAGGGGGAAAAAAATATGTATTTGACACAAATTTCCCATAAACAAGTTGAAAATTTAAAAAGAAAAAAATGTCAAAGGGATGGGCCACTACAACTATTCTTTTGGCATTTTGCAAGGTATTTGAGGAGACCTTGAACATTCTCAGAAGAGGTATCTTTAATATCATGGAAAAGCTTGCAAGATGTCTTCCCTTGCAAAAAGTGCTGCTCTGTCCCTGTAGCTATGAACCAGGACTTAGCATTACAGAACTTGGTGCTGACTGAGTGTGGGAACACAGTTCACCTAAGTGTCCACCTTTGCCTGCAGGCAATAGTAAGTTTCATAGAGGGAGAAGTGGGGAACCTATACCCCCATTTCCCTGAGCTATGACCTTTCCAGATTGCTTGAGGTGGCAGCATTTTTGCCAGCTGATCCCCAAGAGACAAAAAAAAAAAAAAAAAAAAAAAACAAACCACACCCACAACACATTAGAATTCAGAGATTTATTTTTAAAATAGCATCTTATGGCTTTTCTTCCAAGGGACTTAAACAGTCCTACAGTAACCTGGTTTTGATCAAAAAGATTAAAACCACAATTTGTGTTTCAGGAAACAGCTCATCCCTTGTGCAGGCAACAGTGCAATATCCTGCTTTTCATTATATGGACAGTTAGCAAAAGCACAAGATGAAAAGAAGCTTTCAAAAAATGTTGCATCTCTCAAACTGGTGACTGCTACCTTGACACCAGCTTATAAGCAAAAACTGTGTGGAGTTTTTCCTTTAAAGTGTCATTCCCAGCTGAAGGGTACACAGACTCAGCTATACCTTCTAATCAAGCAGGAACACAGCAGGAACAGTATTGTCCAGAAAACATGTTCACTATTCAAAACAGTGCACAAGCCATTATTTTAGCACCTGGAACAAATCTTAAGACCTTGCTCCTATGTCCAGCAGCCCCAGTATTCTGCTATGTGCTTTTGACAGTACTGTAAAGTATTCACAGCGTGCTGTGCACGCATACAACACAGTTTGAACACAAGACAAATTTCTACCTCAACCCCGTAACAGTTAACTGGTAACATTTGGAATCTCCTGCTGCAATATTTAAGACTCTGATTCCTTCTGTTTTTCTTTTCTAGGATTAAGAAAACAGTAGAATATTAAGAACTTGGATAGAGTTCATAATGAACAACAATATCTGCCATCACCTCTCTGTCCAATCCAAAGGTTGCATTAGAATTCTTCTTAAGCCTCTTCCGGACACGTTCCTTTAGTTATAGGATCTTCTGTTCTCCTAGACGTTTTAAGGAGTTCTGTACTTGCCTCTGTATCTCCAGCATGAATGTTTAGCAAAGCCTTCTTCACCGCTTTGCCAGCAAGGTAGGGTTTTCATTGTTATTGCTGCCACTAGCTCTATTGAAAGATACACATGAATTGTATGTTTACAACAGATATACAACCAGATCTAACCAGACATTTGCAAATAATGATTCAGATGAATGTTAGATCACATCAGGTACAACTTTCAGTGTTCATCACAGGCTTTACAGCATGTTGTACACACTCCACTGTCATCCCTGTAACCCAACTGTGGTGACTGTAGCAATCGTGTCAGGACAAGGAGTATCTTAAAAATAATGTGGGAGTATTTCTGTAGTGAATAAACGGGTGCAGTCCTTCCAGAACAAAGCACACTGCACCAACCGTGCTGTAGTCAAGATGTACTTTTAAATCAGAAACACACACGGCTGCTGGTATGGACCATAATGGAATTACTTACAGTCTGCTCACACCTTGACATAGAGAGACACTGTTAGTGTTTGAGTGATCTACTGCCAGCCATATCTAATCTTGGAGACTCCCTTTGGCTGTCACTTTCCTGAGTTAAGAAATTCTGTGCTCTGATAATTTTGTACAGCAGCTGCTCGCCTCTAGGAGGATCGTAAAGTTGGCAGACGCTCCCACGCTTGCTGGCTGCAAGCAGATTAGGGGCAATTCATTTGTAGTGCCCCAAACTGAGTTCAAAACTACAGGTTGGAGCATAAAGGTTGTGGAAAGAAATAAACATAAATGAAACACTCTCTGATGCAGTCACGAAAGAATCATAAATTATACTTGATCTTAAGCTGCCTGGCTGATATGCACAACCAAATATTAGTGATAACCAAGTCACCGTTACTTGATAGCATTTGTTGTTTATAATCAGGTTCAAATAGTATGGGCAGGTGGTACTTCAGAAGGTCAACTTTTAGATTTTCTAGCTGCTCATAATGCAGTAATTCCATGATTGAGATGCCTACACATTAATTGAAACCAGTCAAACTGGCTAAGGCTACCCCTTGACGATCAACTAAGTTAAGTCAACTGAACTAACTTGCAGCAGGGTCTGGCAAATACCCAGCACAGGAATTTCCAGTCTAAGAGAGAAAGAAGGGGTAGGGAAACGAGGCCTCCTCCTTTTGGCAGCAACACATCATCAGCCTGGCTCAGCTGATCACTGAAACATAGCCAGAGAGGGCAACTAAAAGCAGCTGTCTCCAATGACATAATGGAAGACTTCTCTCCATAGTGGCTATAAACCCTGAAGTCAGAAATAGGAAGAGATTGGTAAGAAAATCAAACAAACAGAGGGGGTAGGAAAGTTCATGCAGGTAGTTTAACTGAGGGTGATAGAAAGGTGTTTGTTCAAAAAGAACAATAACAAAAATATTTAATTTCCACTGTGTTACTGGACCCATACTAGCTGGAAACGCCAGAATCCATAAGAACACGGGGAGAAAGAAGTGTTTGATATTTTGCCACATTTCTTAAAGGATATCTAGATTATGTAGTCACATGCTGAAAATACTTTGCAATCCAACAGTATCTAAAGAGAGATGTTAACACATGATCTACTAAAGCTAAATATTTTTAAACCTGCAGATCAGTTAAACAACATCCAAGAATTTAGGAAGTTGAATAAGCCATACTACGGACCATTAATTTTTATTTCAGTGAGTCTTAAAATGCTGGAACATGTGAGAAGATTAGAAGACAGATAACACTGCACCATTAAAAATAAAAGTGACAATCCAAATAACTGTAATATAGAATCTGGCAAGAAAATTAAAACACAGTTAAGATAATTAGTATCAGTCATGGATGTGCTGAATAGAGGTCTTAAACTAATTTAGCATTAGGTTGAAAATCTGGATCATACGAGTAATAGGGTCAAAGGAAAAAAAAAAAGATTTATGTAAGATACTTGATTTAGCACACAACATTTTGGTTTGTAACTAGAGCAGTGCAAGAACATCATACAGTAAAAATTAGTGTTAGGACAGAACTAAACAGGGAATCAACTTCAAGCACATTTCTGGTGTTTTTTTTCCTGCAGACTTCGTAATAGCTAATATCTTTCCAGCTACCTGGTGTTAAAAAACCTTCTGTTTTGCAGATGACAAAAGACTAGAGGGGAAAAAAATAAGCTAGATCTCATGTAAAAACAGTTTTTACTACTTAATCATCACACAAAATGTCAGGAAGAGACTTTGGTATCCAGTAAATAAGGGCAAAAATAACATATCACTCTGGGATAACTAAGGACTTTTCTGAGCTTTTCTTATGAAGACATCCAGGGTTAGAACTGCCGATGACAAATGTGGAGAGCTTCACGAGAACACAAAAGCTGAGGCTAGAAGTGGACTCTGCCATTTCCCCTGCTCAAAGCAGGGGCAAAGATCTGAAGTCGTACCAAACCAATGAACTCCTCTGAGATTAAAATGTAAGTTTAACAACAAAAAGGTCCAAAAAAAAAGGACTGATTTCTGTGGAAACAGTCTTTCCCCCATTTACAAGTATAACTTCCTCCATGCTATATTTGCTTTCTGAACCTTCCAGAAGGTTCAGTGAACATCTGTTTAACTATCATTCTTATTTTTTTCCTCCTTTAATTCACACCATTCAATTGGAGCTCCATTCTCAAGCATCTTCCTTCGAGATTTTCTTCTAATGAAGAAACAAGTCTCTGGAGAAAGCTTCATTTTACTCACTTGATCTCAGTGGACTACTGAGGTAAGTTTTTGGTTTTGTTTACTTTTTTCCACCTCAATAAAACCTGCTGTCTGGCATCTTTTACTTCAGCTAGAATGACTGGAAAAGACATAGGCCAGTGTGACAAATCCACCTATATAAAAGCATTTTGGAGGCAAGGTTCATTTCAGAGTGACCTAAAGTTCCTACCAAAAGGTCATTTCTGAACTTCATAGTCCAAACTACCTCTCCCTCAATCTTGCCTATTCACAACAGCAGCAACACTCTCTACCCTACATACTAGCATGCTTGGATTTTCTTCATCTGGACAGGACAGATTTCTATTGTACCTTCCTCCAGGGATCTTCCTGCAATTCCACCCATCTTTTCCCAGTGTCCATGTCAGATCCTACCAGGCCCTTGAAGACAATTAAGCTGTCTGATATGATTCAAGCACATATTATGGGACCACATGAAATGTTCTTATCCCTTAAATAAGGGCTCTACTCACACAACTGATCTAAATTCTATACACTGTAGTATAGTCAGGTATCATGCAGAGAAGACAGAAACTTGGTGGAGCAGTGCCCTAGTCACATTCTTCTTATGTTTTTGGAATTTTTATCCAGGTAATCCAATGTTTAGCAGCAACTCCCTGCTTGGAGTCACACATGGTATAAAAAGTCCTATAGACTATATGATTAGTTGATGTAGTCTACCTTGACCTTAGCAAGGCATTTGACACAGTTCCCCATAACAGTCTCCTGAGCAAGCTCAGGAAATACAAGATAGAGGAACAGGCAGTGAGGTGGGTGGAGAACTGGCTGCACAACAGAGCACAACGGGTGGTGATCAATGGTGCCAAGTCCAGCTGGAGACCCGTAACTAGTGGAGTCCCCCAGGGATCACTGCTGGGTCCAGTCCTGTTCAACATCTTCAATAACGACCTGGATGATGGTAGAGAGTGTCTGCTCAGCAAGTTTGCTGATGACACAAAACAGGGAGGTTTGGCTGATACAGCTGTGCAGCCATTCAGTGAGATTTGGACAGATTGGAGAGCTGGGCCAAGAGGAACCTCATGAGGTTCTGAAGAATGACTGCAAAGTCCTGCACCTGGACAGGAGTAATAA
>NW_008595341.1:0-3079 GCF_000691845.1 Merops nubicus | reverse complement strand
CGCAGCTCCCTGCCCCCGCCGCCCCCCAAAAACGGCCCCGTCCCGGGAACCGGGCTGCGGGGCTCCTGCTCGGGCATCTTCGGCTGCCCCTGCCGCCGCCCAGCCGGCTCCAGCGCCCGGTAAGACAGTTTCTCACACAGCAGATTGACTCGTGATTTTTTGTTTCCTCCCCCGACAGTACAAAGCGCCTCCCTGCTCCCCGGTTTAGGACCTTGGGATAACGTCTTCACACGTGCCGTTCAGTATCGTCAGGTTTCACAGGAGTTAAAATTCGATACATCACCTCTGTAAGCAATCCCCCATGAGATGCTTGCGATGAAAAAAATCCAGAATCCTTGGAAACAGTCAGTGCTGCCAGCACCTGCTGTACCTCATGCCACAGCCAGCCTGATAAAAATGCTATTTAATGTAAAACTTGTCACTTCCAGATAAGGCAGTGGCTACATTTATCTTTGCAAACAGATTCCCAGTGATTGAATCAGTAATTCTCACCATCTGGGATCCAAGGAGTATCTTGTCACTTCACCCAAGAAACATCATTGGTCAAACATCACTGAAAACACAGGGGAAGTTACATTCTTGGCAGGGATGACCCTGCCCCACTGTCCCATGCGGGGTTTACAAGCACCATGAGGCAGCCATTTCTAGTATAACCCATGCCTTTGAAAAACACAGCAGAGCCACCAGGATGAATATTCCAGAGTCAGTTATGGACCCTGAGTGGCTGTGCCACACTGTATGTGTCAATGCAGGCCCTGACGGGCAGGGAAACCACATCTGGTTTTACCTGTGCTAATAAACTGCACCAGCTTGTACAAGAGATGAAGAGGCAATAAATGGGCTCCAGCTCCCCATGCTGTTCCCTTGCACCCCGACAAGCACCTTTACAGTGAGTCTCATATATGACAACACTGACAGCACGATTCTCACACACACATTAAAAACTCATCTAATCACTGCTTTATTTTCATTTCCATTACTCCAGAGGTTGCCTTTTAGATGGCTCCTCCCCGCTCCCAACTGTTTTCTCCCTAGGTGAGAAGCCAGATTGGATGTCTCTGCTTGGATAATTAGCAGATAAACTCAAGAGGACACCACCCTGGCTTATGTTTGTATTTGGAAAGCACGATGAACTTCGAAAGAACTGTGGCAGATTTTCCCAGGTTATCCTCAACGACGTAACAGTTCAAGCTGGGGGCATTAATGCCAGGGTTTTTCTTTAAGCACGGCAAATTTCCAATCCATGTCTGAGCACCTGTTTGGTAATCTGTGATTCTCAGCTTTCATTTCCCTTTGTACAGTCTTGCCAAATAATAGGATTCAGCAGAGTCCATCCGGCTGGCCTGAGGCTTTATTGTTCTCACGTCCTGGAACTGCTCCTTCAGTCTGTTCAGCAGCAGACGGGACTCGCGTCCATCCCAAAATTTACAAAGCATTGTTCCTTTTGGCTTTAAAATCTTCTGGGACAGGTTCAGAAGGCCTAAACACAGATTGATCAGCTTCTGATGGTCCAGTTCTTTAATGCCTGTTGCATTAGGTGCCATGTCGCTCAGGATAACGTCCACTCTCTCTGCAGGAAGCAGGCTCTGGATCGTCCTCAGCGTGCCTGGGTCTGCGATGTCTGCCTCTGACAGGAAGACTGCTCCTTCCAGAGGAGGAATCCGCAGGAGGTCGACACCAAGGACGAAGCCAGTGGGGATAGCAGGATCTAGATCACAATAATGAATGACACTCTGAACACTTGTAATGGTTACAAACCTGCATAGGCCTGAGCTCCACACCAGTCAATAAACAAAAAACATATCATCTGCTGTGTCTGGTCCTCTTCTCCTTAGACAGTTAGCTGCGTGCATCTGGATGGATGGCTTGCTATAAGCTAAATGGATGGCTTGCTATAAGCTAATCCATTCCAGACATGAAAACTCAGTTACTTTCGATAGGCACGGGCTACTTTTCTTGGTTTTCCTCTCTTTCAAGGCTGACAGTCCAGAAATCCTGGACAACAGTGCAGATGGTAGCACCTTATTTTGTAAATATTAACGGCTTAAAGCACATAAATCATACAAAGTGGTTACTACTGTTTTTCAAGATGGGAAATAAAAATACAGAAAAGCCGAGTTACCTGCTGGAGGCCACACCAATTTCAGAACTGGAACAAGGGATCTTCCCCACAACACAGTTAATCAGAACATCAGCACCACATGGTAAGCTTTCATTTCACAGACATGATTTCTCCAGACCATATGAAGATTTACTATTTCTCACTACCACACCAGCACACATCTTCATGCTTCTATCCATGACTCTTGGCATTTGCTGGTACCCATGTGCCTTCCCCACACCACCACCATCACAGATGAGTTTTCTCATGCATCTGGAGTATCATCCCCACCCTGCCTACCAAAACCGTGCACTTACCGGTCCCTAAGGCATTGACCCTCTCTACAGCAACCTGGCTCCAAGCTCCAGGCGCCGCTCCACAGTCAAGAACAGACAGCCCTGGACGAAGAATATGAAGCTTGTCGTCGATCTCCAGCAATTTGAAGGCGCTTCGGCAACGGTAATGCTGCCGCTTGGCTGCCTTGACAAAGGGATCCTTCAAGTGCCGCTCCAACCACCAGTGCTCAGTTCCAGTTTTCTTCAGAGACCTCACCGTGGTGTGGAGACGTCTGCTCACCAGATGCCAGCAGCTGGCAGGAAGAAGGGCAAGTTCACCACTTAGTGCACAATCACCATGTACTTGCAAGTCTCTATAGCAATTAATACCAACGGTGACTAGCTCTGCCTACTTATCACCAGCTTCAAAAATAGCCGCCTAATTTGAGACTCTTATACCTTAAGTCACCTGGTGGGATGACAACAAAAGGGCCGTGTTTTGGACAGAGGCCTCAGGGTTACCCCGTAGCGCTGGCAGGAAAGAGGCCCCAGGTTCCGAGAGCTCTCCGCTGCTGCTCTGCCCTCTGTGCCCGAGGCCCGCGGGCAGGGCACGCCCGTGTCCCACCGACACCACCGAGGGCCGGGGCTGGCGGCCTCCGTGGAACTAACCCCGGCACCTCCAGCAACGACCACACCCCAGCAC
>NW_008595340.1:0-2918 GCF_000691845.1 Merops nubicus | reverse complement strand
ATTTTTCTTTTTTTATAAAATTTAAAATTTAAAATGATATGTTGCAATGCGCCTCCTGGAGACAGAGGTTTCTGTTGCCTCTTTGTCCCCAAACATGGGCACACATCCAGAATTTTCCATCTTTCTCAGGTTGTGGTTGGCTTAGCCACCACAAGACCAATCCCCTAACACCCATTGGACCCCTGACCTATAGGTAACCCATATCTGTACCCTTACAGGACAATGCCTTTGTAAACCCACCTACCAACCTGTTAAAAACCCCTGGCCCCAAGGCCACATGCTCTTTCGCTTCTCCCCTGGGGTGGGTGCTGTTTCAGTGCCTGCCTCAGGTGTTTTTGTTTGTTATTTTCATGTTATTAAAACCTTTTATTTTGGAAGAAAGCGATCGTTGCCCATCCCTCCTTTACTCGCCCCTGCCCTCCTCTTCGCTGACGACCACCCTGGAGGTAATACGGGGGTCCTGCAGGGGTGTTTTCTTCCCGGGCAAAACCAGCGGGTTTAAAACCCCCTGTGAAATATATTTTTGCAAAGTTATACCCCACACATCCCCATTGTAAATAATATTTAAGAAAATTCCATAAAATTAAGGCATTACAGACTGTGTTGGCCTCAGCACAAAAGTGAAACTCATTTTACAGTGATAATTTTCAGGAATTTCTCACTATTTATCTTTTTCTCTGAGAGAAGTGATAAAGTTGAAGATTCAATTACATTGACAGGATTCAAGGACAGCACAACTGCATCCTGGATTTTAGCACTCCTCTTTCTAGAAAAAGGATGTCAAATTGACTGAGCACCACAGTCGTTACCAACATACTTTTAAAAACTGACAGTATTGTCTGAGACACTGAAACCACAATGGAACAGTTTCTGTCCAAGGAAACACATTCAGTTTCTTAGAAAAGTATGTACTTAAAGGACCGTAGTCTAATTATTCAGGGTTTTTACACCACAGCTATTATTGCTAGAGCTGGTAGCTTTGAAGGTCTTGACGGGATTGGCCTATGTCATCATATTGATCCTATGGAATGCAATCAAATAAATTACACCATAATCCAGAGAAATGCTAAATATACAGCTCTGTATCTGTGTATGCCTATATATGCATACACACACACAAATTAATATGATAGATTAGAAGATTATTTTATGTCCTGCTTTAAAAAAATTTGAAACATTGACATTCTACACCTTTTCTTTTGGTCAGACTTTTGTATCCCAATTAATCCTGGGATGCGGAATAAATACTAGGTCCTTAGCTACACAGGAAACTGATCATCTTTTATTCATGTGTTGTCTTCCTTACTTCAGTCATAGCATATTCACCAACTTCATTATGGGAATGGTCAATCATGACAAGAATAATCTCTTACAGAGACACAGATTGCTTTACCAAAATGATGTATTTACCCCAATATTTTTAGACTAGGAAGACTTAACTAGTTCGGATTTTCCCTTCCATTCCAACAGTTATTTTGATTAAGACATTCAGTTAAAAATTACTATTGACTCATCAAATATACTTAGAGTGGAATGGTTATTGATCTGTCAAACATTGCTAGAGCTCTTCCTTGATTAAATTATGATCTTCTTAACTTTTAAGTAACTTAGCAAAAAATATACTTTATCAGGAAAGATCCCTCAAGGAATATCTAAACAAATGTTTATGCAACCAGCAGAAGTACTGGTTAGCTTTTATGATCAGAAGTCAAGTTACCGTTCTAAAATGAGTTACAAGTCCCACATTCAATTATTATCACTTGTTAAAAGTTCAGTCTACACTCTAGCTGAAAGCACTCTATCAACAGAACAAAAATATGGATTTAATGAGCAGGCCCAAGTGTTACCACTTGGGAATTATGCTCCAGCTGTCCCACAAGACAAGGTCTAGATGTCAGGAAGAGTCCATGGCAGTGTCTGTTTTATCTCAGCAACTACACTTCTCAAAAACAGCTAAAACCTTACAATTACAACAGCCCTGCTAGATGTCTTAGATGGGAGTTAACTGATTAAGGGGTACAGTTTTGCCCCCTAAAGCAATGGATCTGGTGTTAGGGTTAAAGTTTCCACAAGATCATACCTCAAGGCAAGATAGGATTCAGGGCAGAGAAATAGTGAGAACACAGGGAAATAGATTCCAGATGTTAACAGCCCATGGGTGCACAAATCATTGTATTTAAAGAGCAAGACTTTGTGGCTCTCACACAATTACAAACTCTTAGTTTGATAAAGGGACCCAGCTTGGTCACTAACTGCACATTCCAATAAACCTTCCATACCCACCAGCCCTGTACAGATGCCTCCACATGTTTTTATTCCATCAGACACAAAAAGATAATAATAATTTGATGTAATTCTCTTTCTCAAGGCTGAATTATTATTTTATTTTTTTATATATCCACACAGCCTAATAAAATCCAAGTTAAGCTCTATCCTTTGGAGCCCACAGCAAAATCTTAGATGGGCTGCAGTGCATTTTACACCAAGTGCATTTAAACAGTCCCCTGGGAATACATGAACACAGCGCAACTCAAAAAGCAATAAGGGGAAGAACCAGAATGTTTGCCATGGGTAAAATTTAATAACAGGGGGTTAGTAATACTCTGGGAAAAGTAAAAAGGCTTGTCCCTGAGGCCAGACTGCAGTGAAAGCATCATACAGCACAGAATTAGTCTGAAATGCACCAGTTCTAAATGGACAGTGTTGTGTCTCAGATTCAATAAGCCAAGTCTAAGAGCACTCACTGAGGCTATAGGCTGAATCATCACACTCATTGCACAGTTTCTACTATAGAGCAAGCTACCAATAAATTTTGGACCAAACTGCCAGTGCAGCAGTTTTAACCCTCTTCAGGGACTGTGAATTATTTGTGTAGGATCAGAGTTACGGTGCTAAAAATCATAGAATCATAGAATCAT
>NW_008595339.1:0-3281 GCF_000691845.1 Merops nubicus | reverse complement strand
TGAACAAGGCATGTGATCTTGAGGCTGTCTGTAGAAGGCCTCATTAACTTTAATGGAGTACTTGTTCACTTGAGTACAACACAGAGGCACAGGAAGTTAGCATGTGTTACTTAAATTTGCAGTTCAGGTTGGTGATAGAAAGAAAATCCCAGCATTTACATCATTACTACAAGTCACACAAGAAGGTGTCAATATTCAGCTAATCAACCACTTTGAGTATACATTTAGTCAGAATCATTCATTAAAAAAATATTTGCAAGGAATATATTTTCTCTCCAAAAACAAATGGTACAACTGTCCAAAATAGCATAAGGATTTGTTTCTTTCACAGAAAAATTATTTCGACACACAGGGCCAAGATTTGCAGCACCATCAAGATGCTAGAGATGTCAATAAACTCTATTTGCTGGACTCCAAAGGATTTCAGAATTTCTGAGGCTTGCATGCCTCATACAATAACCATAGCATAAATCAGCTTCTCAATCTAGAAGGATACTTCTATATTTTATAAGTAACGTAATTCCCCTTAACTTCTAGTGAATAAACTCAAATCATACTTAGAGGCTATTACAAATCAAACATTTAAAGGTGGGGTAAAAATACTGGGCTTCCTATGAACTATCACATCAGAGGCCTTTGCTGGCATCCCAGAAGGAGGATGGCATTGCTAATTAAAAGCATAAGCAGAGGCAGAACTAATTAACCTAGTGTAAATACTGCTAGACCACTTCAGGGCCCAAAGCTCTTACAGGCATTGTATGGCACCATGAAGAAATACAGTAAGGTTTTATTCACCCTTTTACAGCTTCCTTGAATGCCGTACCTGTCCACTACTGTAAATCTTATCTGCCTGACTTAAAATATCTTTTAGTTTTTAAAGTATGCCTTCTTGAAAGAGAAGAGTACTGCAGTGCGTTTCGTTAGGCTGAAAAAAAAATTAGTTGACACACAAATAACAGCCACAACAAGAACCCTTCACTTTAGCATCTTGCATCTCACTGAGGTATCTCCCTCAAAAATGCTGTTCGTAATAGACTTTTTCTATAAATACTAGAAAGGCTGGATAAATGCCATTCTTAGAAGGGCTATTAAGTACATTTATATTACTTCAATAGAGAGAGATGACCTTTTATAGTAGCCAAGAGCCTGCCCCACCATAATTTATTACTTTTGACATTGCTGGGAACCACATGAGCTTTGTTCTCATGATCCGTGATTGCACAGTAACTGAACATTCAAAATGGCCCAATTTCTGCCATCAGCCTTGTCAGTTACATAGCAAACAGAGCCTGTATTTGTATAGCTCTCTGCCTTCAAATGGCATGTAGCATCTTCTCACACTGAATTAAACACTGCTGTAAAAGTCTAATCCTTATTTATGATAAGATCCTTTTCACCTCTGCTCATAAAGGATGTACTCATTTAAATGTCCCTCTACTCCCTGTCAGAGTATATAGGAGACTTAACACAAATGAAAATCTATTCCTAAGTACACAAAGAGATGAAGTGACTGGGTAATGTATTGAAATAATTTCTTCAGCTCTGCAGAGAATATGCATATATATACCCCTTCTCCTTGGGTGTCTATTACTTCATGTGTGTGAACATTTATTTGAAGGCTGTTCTTCAAAGGGCCTCCTGCACACTTATCATACAGATTACAATTACTAGCTGAAGGAGACCACTAGCACAGTTTGTCCTCATAGACAAATATAAATAAAGACAATAGTAGAAAATTGATAATGACATTAGGTCAAGGGAACTTGGTAATGCAGAGCCAAAACCTGTCTCTTGCCCACATCATAACCTGGGGGAGTGGGGAGAAGAAGAATCTCTGCTTGTGTGAAAATGCTGAGCCTTTGTGACTATGGAAGTTACTATACAGTACATATTTCTGCAGTCAGAGTTCTTCTGTCAGTCCACTTAAACCATGAAGTGCTTTTGCTGCTGATTTGGCTATTATGGGAGGAAAATGACCTGTAAAGATGTTTTGAGTAGCTAAGCATTTTGCATACATTACGGGAATGTGAGACATGGTAAGAATGAAGTTTACTAAAGTCGGTACAAGTAGGTTTATTTTCCATATCACAGCAACAAATTCATAACCTTCTAAACTATAGGGGAGAGAAATCTGTAAAGATGAACAATCAGAAAATCTGGGATCTGCAGAATCAGTTGGAAAACGTTTTCCACCTGAAAAAAAAAAAAAAAAGCTTTCAAAATTACAAAAGTAATTAACACAAAACTTCTGTATTATTAGACCTACCTTCAGTGTTGCCAAGCAGGGAGCATACATGTAAAGGGCAGTATTATAAGTGCAGGTCCCAATTTCCCCATTCGGATTGCTATTGCAATCATTTTTCCAAGGGCTGTGATGATGGCAGAGGGCAGGCAGTAGGCCCAAGACACTGTTTGCCATGCTGGCAGAGACTGGTACCTAGCAAGGGACACCAGGATCACAGCCCTTCCAGGCATCTCCTAGAGATGGACACTTCTCAGACCAGTGCTTCTCAGATGCCTGGTCCTGTATATATTCATATTCTTAAACATCTGTGGTCCTCTGATGTTCTTCAAAGGAGCTGAGTCCCCAGGCACAGCCAGCTCCTGCTGGATTTCATAAAAGAAGAATTACTTGATATTTCAATCCTGTGCTCAAGGGAAGCACCTGACAGAACAGTTCCTCCTTCAGCTAATGCTGTCCAACCAAAGTGGCAACAGGCTACATGCATGATGAGTGATGACATTCTCAGAGGGCCACATGATGCCAAGGAAAGTCTTCCCATGTGGTCCCATGGGGTTTGGTTCAAGCCGCAGGAATACACAGGTCAATAAACAGCAACAGTTCTTCCTATTTTGTGCCAGACAATTAACTATTTTACTACTGAATGGTAAAGCTAATGGAGTCATTGAGAGACCGTCTCCCACTGATATTGGTCAAAAAGTGAATTAACCTTTTGTTTTCTAAATTCATTGACCTTATACTTCAGTCATAGCATCACAGCCACTAGTCACTGTGCTCATCACCACTCCTTGAGGATGGAGAAGTATATATGCTTTACAAGCATTAAAGAGCTTTGTGTTGTCACTTTTATTTTTTATTAACTCTCATGAACACCATTGCAGCTAAAGGTCTGCCAGCATTTCCATTCAAAAACTAGGTTCTGAGTACTTTATGTCTCAACTTTACACTCCAGCCTGTAACTGGGCAAGCAAACTCTTAATTGATAAGTAAAATGAGAAATTTGTTTTTGCTGTTAATTATAGAATCATAGAATCATTTA